>NW_019154092.1:41938751-41942146 GCF_002288905.1 Enhydra lutris kenyoni
ACAATCTGAGGGTTTTGAAGGGGCGGGGGGTGGGAGGTTGGGAGAACCAGGTGGTGGGTATTGGAGAGGGCATGGATTCCATGGAGCACTGGGTGTGGTGCAAAAACAATGAATACTGTTACGCTGAAAATAAATTTAAAAAATTTAAAAAAAATTGAAAACAAAGAAAAAAAAACGAACTATGGGAGAAAAGCACCAATATCACCTCCATTTCACAGATCCTCGTGTCTCTGTTGTTACTGCTCAAGGATACATCCTTATTTATTGGTTCCAATCCTTGGCTCTAAAATGCTGTGCTATACCAATCTCTATCATCAAAAAATTAGATTTAATGAAAATATAAAGTTCTATCAGTATGCACAGTGTTTTATGTATCAATGGGACTGGACCCCAGCACACCCACATATCTGGTTAAACGTTATTTCTGGATGTGTATGTGAAGGTGTTCCTGCACTTTAATTTTCACCTGAGCAAAGCAAACTGGCCTCTCCGAAGTGGCCTGAACAGAACAAAAGTCAGAGAGGAAGGCTCAATCTTCTCTCTCTGCCTCACTGTGGAACTAATACATTGGTCTTCTGCCCTTGCACAGGGACTTAAACACTGGCCCTTAGGGTTCTCAGGTCTTTGGATTTGAACTGGAATTTACACCATTAGCCATCACAGAAGGACAAAGGTTAAGAACCCATCAGAGCTAGATGGTATTATGCTAAGCGAAATCAGCCAGAGAAAGACAAGTACCCTATGATTTCACTCATATATGGAATTTGAGTAACAAAACAAACAAGGAAAGGAAAAAAAGAGAGAGAGAGAGGCAAACCAAGAAACTTAACTCTAGAGAACAAACTGATGGTTGCCAGAGGGGAGGGGGAGAGAGGATGGCTGAAACAGGTGATGGGGAGGTTAGGGAGGGCCTTTGTTGTGATGAGCACCAGGTGCTGGATGGCAGTGTTGATCACTGTCTTGCACACGTGAAACTAATATTACACTGTCTGTTAACTCACCGGAACCTAAATAAAAATTTAAAGAAAAATCTCTTCGGAAAGGAGAGACTGTTTAGTCAGAACTTTTAATTTTACTGAAGAAAAAGAGGGCGCCTGGGTGACTCAGTTGTTTAAGTGTCTGCCTTCAGCTCAGGTCATGGGATCAAGTCCCATACAGGGCTCCCTGATCAGCAGAAAGTCAACTTCTCCCTCTCCCTCTAACCCCCGCCCCCGGCTTGTGTGTGCTCTCTGCAGCACACTCTTTCTCTAATAAATAAATAAAATCTTTAAAAGGAAAAAAAAGAGAGACCCAGAAAGTTTAAGTGTTGGACCCAAAGTCAACAATGTTAGTGACAAATGCCCAGTCCTCTTGCTTTACGAATGGTTTTCAAACAACGAAGATTCCAGACTTCTGAATATTTTTTTTTCTTCTGAAATATATTTTTAACTGCTTCAAAAAATGGAAATGCAAACACTCAAACACACTGGCCTGTGCTGCCAGAAAAATTCATTTTTATGCAGACCCGAGGTCTATGCTTTTGCTGCCATCTCTATGCATATATTTGAACTTCTTGAAAATGTGTCAAAGATTTGGAAAGATGTACCAAGCTTCAAATACATTTTAAATATTTTAAAATCCAGGTATGTATACTTTAAAAAATCATGCATGGGAGTAAGTACACCATGACAGCATACCTGCTTTGTGCTCAGCAACTGTCAAGTTGACTCGGGTCGGCCTGCTGGGTAAGTTCTTATCACAGCCTGAGTCAATGCAAGTTACTCATTGTCATGAAACAGGAGCACCTTGCTGTTGGATATGTGGTTCACAGAGCAGTGGCAAGAGCATTATCTGGGACCCCACTTGCCGTGCAGAAGTCCAGGTCCATCTTCCTGCACCTACTGAAGTTAACAGTGCTTCCCAAAGTCTAATGCGCCTTTAAATCACAAGGCAGTCATTAACGTTTAAATTCTGGTCTTGCATGTGTCAAATGGGACCAGAGATTCTGCTCCAGTCTCTCCCAGGCGATGCCCCTTATTGCGGGATGGAGAACCCCGCTGGGAGCAGCAAGTGCAGCATGTGCCGGCAGTCGGGCAGGCTCTGTTCAACTTTTACCATCAAGAATAGATATGTAATTAGATATTAAATCTAGTCCGTTTCACTTTGAGACAAAAATTTCCTAATTCTCTTTCAAGCTTTGGGGTTTAATGAGTGAATACCCTGAGATATCAAGATAAACTGTTTAAGATAGTTCATGTTCGCCAGTGCGTCTCTATGTGAATCAATATTATTGAGCTATTGTAAATAAAAATACTGAAACAAAGAGCTGGGGATGCTAGGACTACAAGCATAGTTCAGACCCCAACTTCACAATCTTGTGTTCACTCAATAGCTCCCTTATTACTAAATGACTTTATAAGTAATTGTTTGAATTTATAAATGGTTATCTATTTAAAAACAAAACAAAACAAAACAAAGCAAAATAACCCGTGTTGTTGGAAAGAGCAACCAGTTATTGGACCTATGTAATTGAAGCTTCATACACCTTCTGCATTTCTTCACTCAGCACGTGTTTACTGAAGTACTTATGTGGACCCAGCACTGTTTCAGGGACTAAGAAGATACTTAGAACACCAGGTCTTGATGGAGCTGACACTCTAACACAGTTAAATTTTCACAGTACTCTTAGACAAGATGTAAAAGGGAAAGTCAACTAATAAGACAAAGTATGCTCCCTGATGTTTAAACACCACCACCCAATGGCAGACTCACTACTCTAAAACACCTTCATGGAATTTAACAGAATCAAAGTTAATTGGCAAAAATCAAATGTTATGGGGCACCCCGTGGCTCAGTTGGCTGAGCACGCAAATCTTGATTTCAGCTCAGATCATGATCTTAGGTTCGTGAGTTTGAGCCCCACACAGGCTCTGGCTTCAACAGGGTGTCTGCTTGGGATTCTCTCCCCTCACCCTCTGCCTCTCCTACCCTGGCACATTCTCTCTTTCTCGCTCTCTAAAATAAACAAATAAACCTTAAAAAAAAAAAATCAAATGTTATGTTGAGGTTGAATAAGCTTCAGAAGCCAGAGCGGGAACGAGATAGCTAATATGAAGACAGAAAAGCATAATGGAACTAGACTACAGAGTCTCACTAGGTTCGAATCCCAGCTCCATCACTGACTCGCTATGACACCTAGCAACTTACTTCACCTCCCTACACCTCAACTGTGTCCTCAACTGTAAAATGAAGATAACAATGGTACTTAAATTAAAAACTAACTTATTTGGTCCACAACAGCTAATGGAAAGAGCCTAGGTGTCCATGACAGATGAATGGATAAAGAAGATTTGGTGTATATATGTATACACACACACACACACACACACACACACACACACACACACACACACACA
>NW_019154092.1:41942156-41980162 GCF_002288905.1 Enhydra lutris kenyoni
AAGGAATACTATGCAGCCATCAAAAAAAAAAACCCTGAAATCTTGCCATTCGCAATGATGTGGATGGGACTAGAGGGTATTATGCTACGTGAAATTGGTCTTTCTCTAAGACATTTATCATATGATCTCTTGGATATGAGGAATTTGAGAGGTAGGGCAGGTGGTTGTGGGGGGCAAGGAGGGAAAAAATGAAACAAGATGAGACCAGGGAGGGAGACAAACCTAAGAGAATCTTAATCTCAGGAAACAAACTGAGAGTGGCTGGGGATGGGTGGGGGGATAGGGAGAGGGTGATTGGGTTATGGACATTGGGGAGGTTATGTGCTATAGTGAGTGCTGTGAATTGTGTAAGACTGATGATTCACAGACTTGTACCACTGAAGCAAATAATACATTATATGTTAGTAATAAATAAATAAAATGGTTAATTTTATGTTGAGTTTCACTTCAGTAAAAGATTTTTTTTAAAGATTTTATTTATTTATTTGACAGACAGCGCAAGTAGGCAGAGAGGCAGTCAGAGAGAGGAGGAAGCAGGCTCCCTGCTGAGCAGAGAGCCCGATGTGGGGCTCGATCCCAGGACCCTGGGATCATGACCTGAGCCGAAGGCAGAGGCTTTAACCCACTGAGCCACCCAGGTGCCCCAAAGATTTTTTTAATTAAAAAAAAAAAAAAAAAAAACTAACTCATTTGACACTAGAAGTTGTAGCAATCTGTTAACTTAAGCAGCTTTTGTGTAAAGAAGGGACTTCCCTATCTCTATAGGAATTCAAGCAAAGTCTGAATAACACTAAGATAAGGGTATTATAAAGAGAATTTCCATTTGGGTGAGAGATTGGACTTGCTCCCAGCCCCTGAAAGAACCTTTCCCAATTTTTCTCTATAATACCCCTGTGTCCCCAAATCCAATACCAAAGATACAGAAAATAGAGAGAACAGAGAAAAGTTAACAATCCATGGGGATGCAATCAACAAAATTTACACTGAAGAAACTCTACTACCTACTTTCTTCCATAAATAGGAGAAAAAGAAGACAAAGACAATTGCCAGAGGAAACTAGTTATGGAAAGAACTGTAAAGATACACCAATAATAACATACAGATTCTATATGGTTTCTGATTCACAAAAACTAAGACAATTAGAAATTTGAACACTCAGTGGCTATTTGACAATGCTAAAAATGGTTTCCTAGTAAGATAATGGCATTGGTCTCCTTTAAAAAAAATTCTTACGAGATATTTACAAATGAAATGATATGACTCCTGAGGTTTCTATCTAATATGTGAGAACACACCACTTTTTGTTGTTTGTTTTGTATATCCTTTTCAGTTGTCAGCTTTTCTGTACATATTTCATACTTTCAAGTATGGGTAGAATGTAACGGTGAGAGATACAGATGAGGCCTGCCCATGAGGTCAAAATGAGTGAAACTGAAAGATGAGCTTTATGGCCGTTTAGTGGGTTATTTGGCCCTCATTTCTAGAAGTGTGAAACTTTTAAAAAATCAAACACCCATGAAAACATACAAACAGATACAAATTCACAGAAATGCTAAATCCAAATAGTCCTTCTCCCCACCAAAACAGAGAATACTTTCACTAATGACAGAGTTTATAGAAATGATCTAAGTATTTACTTGGTAATCAATGGACGGTTCGCAAGGCTAACAGCTTCAAAGTACCTCCGAAGACAAAATCTCCCCCCACTGTCTTCTCCAACCAGAAAACTCCCACCAAGTCACTTTCTATACCAGCTCTGAGGCTACAACCCCCAGAAAACAACTGAGAAGAAATAAACACCCCGGACACAGAACAACATATGCTGGAAGGCACAGGGAGAAAGCCTGTTGATCCGGATGTTCAATCCAGGAATTTTGTAATTCCCTCACACTCCAAAGCCAAGGAGTAAGGGTACAGGACAGTCCCGTTTAAAGCAAGCAAAATCTACACAAAATAAAACCTTCTTGGCTTCTAGAAATTAGGTTAGAAAACAGAATCAGCCCACCTTCAGGCTAAAATTAACAGCAGATTCAACAGGCGCCTACAGGATACACATGAGGGACAAGGTTAGGAGCACACTCTCTCCGACAGCAAACAACGTGCCGACATGGGTGCTCCCTGGCCTTCACCCTGCTTTATTTTTCTGAGGAGACGTATTACATGAGAGTAGGTGTATTTATTTATGATCTGACTCCCCTACTCAGACAGACCCATGAGGTTAGGAATCCAAGTCGGTCTTCTTTGCCAGAATATAGACTACATTATGGAATACAAAGCACAGGGTATAGGAAAGAGCCTAAAATATAGCAGGAACTCAATAAATATTTGCTGGTTTAAGGAATAAGAAAAAATAGTAACAGTAACACTCAGGTAAGGAATAAGTTATACTAGAATTTCATCCAAAGAGCTGAATCAAAACTATCAAACAGTGTGGCTCCTGGCTGGCTCAGTCAGTAGAGCATATGACCCCTGGGGTCCTGAATTCAAGCCCCACATTGGAATGGAGCTACTTTAAAAAAATAAAGGACTGGGGCACCTGGGTGGCTCAGTTCGTTAAGTGTCTGCCTTCGACTCAAGTCATGATCCCGGAGTCCTGGGATCCAGACCAGCACTGGGCTCCCTGCTCAGCGGAGAGCCTAATTTTCCCTCTGCCCCACACCCTGTGCATGCTCTTTCTTGCTCTTTCTCACTCTCTCAAATAGACAGACAGATAAATAGGTAGATAAATACATAAATAACAATATTTTTTTAACTGTCAAATGAATTTAGTAACAAGCATCATCAGTGGAAGATGAGAAAGTCATCTATTTAAAACAACAACAACAACAACAAAAACAGAAAGCCACTGGGAAAAATGAGTATAATGAAAAGAGAGCAGTCTAAAGTCCAGGAAAAACAAAGAATGATTAAAACAAAGAATGATTAAAAACCAAAAAATGAAGTAACTAAAAGATGTACTAGAATCTTGACAGAACTGTTATGTATAAAGCACTGATTGACTCAAAGACATAAAAGAGTAAATTCAAGAAGCGAAAGATGACAAAGAAAAAAGAAGATATGGAAAGCAAAGAACGGACATCGAACCTGAATGTTAACAGGTGATCCTACGTTGGAGGAGAAGAAACTCAAACACAAGTAAAATCAAAGCCATAACTATAGAAAACTTCAGAACTAAAAAAGATCTTAATAAACCAATTAAAAAAAACTTCATCAAATTACAAGCAAAATCATAAAGAAAAAAGTATAATGAGGAACACTTAATTGTAACAGTTAAAAGAAAAAGTCTAATGAACAAAGAAGAAGAAAAAAATAAGGGTCCTCTCAGGTAACCACCTTCTTACATCATATACAAAAATAAATTTGAAATGGATTAATGACCTACAAGTGTGACGTGAAACCAGAAAACTCCTAGAAGAACACACAGGCAGTAAATTTGGAGTTCAGTCGTGGCAATATTTTTTTGGATCTGTCTCCTTAGGCAAGGGCAACAATGCAAAAAATAAACAAGTGGGACCAAATAAAACTAAAAAGCTTCTGCACAGCAAAGGAGACCGTGAACAAAATGAAAAGGCAACCTAGTGAATGGCAGAAGATATTTGCAAATCATATATCCAATAAGAAGTTACTATTCAAGGGGTGCCTCGCTGGCTCCGTCAGTGGAACATGCAACTCGTGTTCTCACCCTTACAAGCTCAAGCCCCACGCGGGGTACAGAGATTACTTAAAAATAAAGTCATTAAAAAAAAAGTTAATATTCAAAATGTGTAAAGAATTCATACAAGTCAACACCAAAAAACCCCCACATGATTAAAAACGAAGCTGAAGACCCAAACATTTTTCCAAAGAAGACATACACATGGCCAACAAACATAAGAAAAGATGCTCAACATCATTAGTCATCAGGGAAATGTAAGTCAAAGGCACAATGAGATTTCGCCTCACATCTGTCAGCATGGCTAAAATAAAAAAGACTAGAACTGGGAAGTGTTGGCCAGGATGTGGAGAAAAGAGAACCCTCGTGCCCCACTGGTAGGAAATGTAAACTGGGGCAGCTGTTGTGGAAAACGGTATGAAGGTTCCTCAGAAAAATTAAAAATAGAACTACCAAATGACCCAGCAATTCCACTTCAAGGTATTTATCTGAAGACAAAATCACTAACTTCTATATCTACCTGCACTCCCAGGTTCATTGCGGCATCTCCAACAGCCAACAGTGTCCAATGATAGACGGATGGATAAAGGCAATGTGGTATATACATACAACAGAATATTACTCTGCCATAAACAAGAATGAAGTCTTGCCATGTGTAATAACATGGAGGGACAGGGAGGGTGCTGCACTAAGTGAAAGAAGTCTGAGAGAGATCAATACTTATTTCACTTATATGGGGAATCAAACAAAAAAAAAATCAAACAAAACAGAATTATAAATATAGAGAACAAAGTGGTAGTTGCTGGGGGCAATTGGGGGGGAGAGGGAGGAATGGGTGAAATGGGTAAAGGGGATTAAGAGGTACAAACTTCCAGTTATAAAATAAGTAAGTCACAGGGACCATAAAGTAAAGCAAAGGAAATAGAGTCAATAATATTGTAGTGTATGCGGACAAATGATAACAAGACCTATCATGATGAGCATTTCCTAACGTATATAAATGTCAATTCAAAATCAATCACTATATGTTGCACACCTGAAGCTAAGGTAACATTGTATGTCAACTATTCTTCAATTAAAAAAAGAATAGAACAAGCTGAAAGAGCATGGCTTAGCAGAGTCCATTACCACTCCTGCAAGTAAGCTAAACACGTGTCTCTTTTCCTATTGACTAAATGTTCCATTCTAGTGGCATCATTGAGCACCATAAATTGAAGAAGTAATTATTATTAAATATTATCATCAAGAATATGTCACTTCATTAATTCAATTCATCTTACACTACCAAAACCTGTAACAGAAATTTTGAAACAAATGCCACACACATACATATATACCCAGGCTCATTTGCCCCTTACCTAAAGACCTGCAGACTGAAATGGTTGCTTCCTCCAAAAGCTTCAGCTCATTGCTGGAGAGAGAGAAAAAAGGTAATTAATAATTACAACACTAAATATGTACATGCTAACCAGTTAAAGGAATATACAAAAATAAAGAGAAAAACAATTTAGGAGGAAAATATGGTATATATAGCGGTAAACAATAAAATCAACAAAATAAAGTTAAGCTTCTGTTTTCAACATAATTAGAAAATGTACTATAATTCCCAATAAAAGATTCCATTTTTTTAAAAAGATTTTATTTATTTATTTGACAGAGAGAGGGAACACAAACCAGGGGAGAAGGAGAGGGAGAAGCAGACTTCCCTTTCAGCGGGAAGGCCAATGCAGGGCTCAATCCCAGGACCCCAGGATCAAGACCTGAGCCAAAGGCAGACGCTTAACGACTGAGCCCTCCAGGCACCCCTCAATGAGATTCCTAAAAGAGAAGCACTCGAGGAGCCCCACCTTTCAGGCACTGGAGCAGGGGAAAGGGAGGAATGGAGAGACTTAGAAAAAATGCAAGAAAGTCACTCCAAAGTACCAAGCATAGAGCAGCAGCCCCAGCTGCCCAGTTCCAAGAGCAGTACCAATCATGGTGTTTTAGTTATTTGGGGAAAATGCCATTATTTTTAGGAGATACATGGAATCTCATGATATCTGCAATACCTTCAAACAGATCAACAACAAAGAAAGGAACAAGGGAAGAAAAGAGAGAGAACATATACATAAGCTTCAATAATTTATAAACATACAGAAAAAAACAACACAGAAAAATAGAGACAGAGACAAGAGGTACAGACACAGACAAGACATAAAACTCAGAAATAAAAAACACAGGGGAAAGCTTTATGACATTGGATTCGGCAAGGAGTTCTTGGATATGACACCAAAAACAAAGACATTGAAAGAAAAAATACATAAGTTGGGCTTTACCAAAATTAAGAGCTTTTGCACATCAAAGGATACTATCACAGAATGAAAAGTCAACCCAACAAAATGGGAGAAAATATTTGCAAATAATGTATCTATTAAGACTGATATCTGCAATATACAAACAAACAAACAAAAATCTCTGACTCAAAAACAGCAACAAAAATCCCACAAAAACAATCCAATTTAAAAAGAGACAAAGGATTTAAACAGATATTTCTCCAAAGAAGACATACAAAAGGCTAACAGGTATATATGAAAGGATGTACAACAACACTAGTCATAAGGAAATGTAAATCAAAACCACAATGAGATGCCGCTTTCAGACCTATTAAAATGGCTATTTAAAAAAAAAGGAAAGAAAAAAGTAAATATTGGAGGGGATGTAGAGAAATGGGGACCCTCATGCATAGCTGGTGAGTATGTAAAATGGTGCAGGGGCTATGAAAAAGAGTATGGCAATTTCTCAAAAAATTAAATATATAATTACTATGTGACCAAGCAATTCCATTTCTGGATATACATACACCCAAAAAGGACTGAAAGCAGGGATTCGTACTGATATATGTACACCATGTTCACCATCATTCACAAAAGGCAAAAGCAGAAGCAACCAAAGTGTCCATCAATGGATGAATCATGATACAAAATATGGTACATCCATACATTGAAATATTATTCAGCCTTAAAAAGGAAAGAAATTCTGACACGTTACAACATAGATGAACCTTGAAGACATTACGCTAAGTTAAACAAACCAGCCACAAAAAGACAAATACTGTATGATTCCACTTATATAAGGCTCCTAGAGCAGTCAAATTCATAGGGAGGAAAGTAGAATGGTGGTTCCCAATGGTGAAGCTGGAGGCAGAGGAGATGGGAAATCAGTGTTTAATGGGTAGAGTTTCAGTTTGGGAAGATGAAAAAGTTCTGGAGACGGATGGTGGGTTAAACAACAAAGTGAACATATTTAATGCCACAGAAGTGTCCACTTAAAAATGGTTAAAATGAGGGGCACCTGAGTGGCTCAGTCCACTAAGTGTCCAACTCTTGGTTTTGGCTCAGGTCATGATCTCAGGGTCGTCAGATTGAGATGGATGTTGGGCTCTGCGCTCAGTGTGGAGTCTGCTTGAGACTCTCTCTCCTTCTCCCTCTGCCCCTCCCCACCCCGCATTCTCTCCCCCCAACCCCAGACTCTCTAAAATAAATAAATAAATCTTTCTTTTTAAAAATCGTTAAAATGATCAATTTTATGTTGTGTTTATTTTGCCACAATAAAAAAAAAAAAAAAGCACATTCCACTTCCAATTCCAGCTCAACTAGTTACAACCTACGTGACTTGGGCTAGTTTCTTAACTCTTTATGTCTTCATTTCCTCATTTACACAACAGAGATGATAATGAGCACGCCTGTTCCACAAGCATCGTCATCATTAAATCACCTAACACATATGAAGTGCTTAGAACAGTGTCCAGCACAGAGTAAAACCTCAGGAAATGATAGCTATTGATTCCAAAATGTAGTGGGTTTTCCCTCAGTTAATTAAAATAATGCTTTATGCTTATATAACCCTTTAAATGTTTCTCCCAGCACTCTCAAATTTATTAGCATATTTAAATCCCATGATGACCTCTTCTAATAAGCAGAAGAGTTACAAACCCTCTTTTTATGTATACATAAATACATATGGATGTATTATTAAAATTGATTTCACCTGCTTCACTTTTCTAATGTGGTTGTTGAAAAACTTTAAATTACGTGGGTCTCCCTTTGTATTTGCATGAGAGCCACTCTAGAACCTGTCTCCCAACAAGTGAAGACAGTATCATGTTTAAGTATTATACACATACATAAAGCTAAAACCTACTCATTACTTCATTGAACATGCCATTACCTTAGGAATCTCAAATTATATTCACACTCAAAAAGGTAAATATCTGGGGTGCCTGGGTGGCTCAGTGGGTTAAAGCCTCTGCCTTTGCCTCAGGTTATGATCTCAGGGTCCTGGGACCAAGCCCCGCATCAGGACCTCTGCTCAGTGGGGAGCCTGCTTCTCTCTCTTTCTGCATCCCTCTCTGCCTACTTGTGATCTCTGTCAAATAAATAAATAAAATCCTTAAAAAAAAAAAAAAAAAAAAGGTAAGTATCTTTTCAAAGTTAAATCTGCAAGTTTCTCCCAAGGTTGAAAAAAAATTTTTTAGGCAAAATAACCCCAAAATGATCCTACAACAAAGCGTGTATGGGTCTCTAGTCTTTGTCACCGTATTTTTATTTACAAAAATATTTTTAGTGTCTGCCTGCCTCACCGTGTCAGTCTGCTGATCTCCCCATCCTTTTCTCTTATCTTCCCACCTAACGGGGTTGTTTAGCATAACCCCACTCCCTGGTCACTGCTGACTCAAATCAGGGATAGAAATCTACTGTAGGCCACTCCAGTCTTGGGGAATTTGGATCTGAGATGGAAAGACGGATTTTCCATACACCTGGAATTTGGCTGCAAAGCTGAGGGTTAGGGGAAACCATCCTCTATCCACTGAGAAGCAGAGAAAGCCAGTTAGTAAGAAAAACAAATGAAGGAACTTTGAGGAGAAAGCAGAGGCCAACAGAAAGGACTCTTGGAAATCCTGCTGGCCTTCTGATTCTTGGGATCGGTTCCTCCTAGAGCCCAGCTATGTTCTCGATCTTAGATTCAATGAGACATCCCTGTCTCTTCATCACATATGCCCCTCATTCTGGCATATGCTAAAATCAATTGATTTTTGTTAATAACCAAAAGACTTCTAATTAATAAATCACTGTGGTCAGATTTAATAATATACATTAGCAGTTGGCAGGAAGTAGAAACTATGAGTTACTCTATTGGTTACTCGGGCAAAAAATAAAAGAGGTATAAATGCAAAAGACTGTAAATAGCTTTATGAGGTTAATAACTCAACCACATGCATAAAATCTGTCTCAGTGGTGCTTCTATCTTCTTCAGTCAATAACACTCTCTTAAAACTGGCTGGAACCAAGAGCTTCAATTATATACATGAGGCTACAATCTTCAAAAGCTTCTATGCCTATTCATTCAGCAAACACTGCCTGGACAGTTGGGACATCCCGGGTTCTCTGAAAGATGCTGCCTCTGCCTTCAAGTTACATTTAGAAATAAAGAAGCAGACAGATTATTTGGTGGAAGGGAAACTCCAAGATCAAGGCCAGCCCTTGAACTCATAGGAGGTGCCTCCAACCTACCCCAGGAGCAGTCAAGGAAGACATTCCCGAGGAAGTAACTGCAAAAGAAGTCCGTCTGGCAGACAAAGGGGAGGGAAAAGGGGAGGGTTTTTTAGACATGAGTAACAACGCATGCAAAAAGCACGGCCATCACACAGCCGTGCACATTCTGGAAAGCAGAGGCTAATCTACATTGGAGAATGGAAAACCAGAATACTAGAAAAGTACCCTAAACAGATGAAGTCTGGAATTCAGTTTCTCAACTTGTTATCAACAGAAAGGCACTGAATGGTCCCAAAACAGGGTTCTGATTTATTTTTCATACAATACTAGCCTGAAAAAATTATTAATTCCAACATCTATTAGTAAGGCTGGCTTGGACATCACTTCCTCCAGAAAATCTTCTTTGATCACATAAGAACAGGTCTCTGGTCTCTGCCCCAAAAGCACCCAATTATAAAACTAAGTACTTAGTAGCAACTTTGCCCAACTTCTTGTCTGTGTCTCCCTCTGCTCCAAGACTGTGGGGTCCTCATTCATCCCGGCATTCCCAACCTGGTACAAAGCAGGCACATAATAAAAATGTCCTGACCAAGGGAATGCCATCGTCAGACACTTTGTTCGAAGACAAAACTAATTATTTCCCCCTAGTCTTCCAGAAGCACTTCACACTCTCCAACCCTCGAGGCAAGGTCTGCCCCAGAGCTTAAATTTTTATTAAAATATTTTAAAAATACATCTATTTAATTCCAAGTATGAAATAATATTTCTTTCTGAAGCAGTCTGATTTCTTGGTCACTCAAGGATGAAAAGAGGGGAAAGGTGGGGAATCAGCCCCCCTCTCGTGGAAAGCTCCCTCTTGCGGTAAAGCCAGCCAGCACCTGTGGGTGGCGTGCAATCAGGCCGTGCAATCAGACCCGGCAGGCCTGGGTCCCCTCCACAGGGCTGTGAGCTCAAGGAGCACCACTGCCGCCCCCTCAACAATCACCACTTTGGGTCAGAAGCATCTCCAGTGCCCAAACTGTAAGCGAAGGAGGCCAGGGAAAATGTCTCAATCACCCATGCCTCCCAGAAGAATAACACTTGGTCATGACCCAGTAAATCACAGGTTCACAGAGCCGTGTTTGTAGCAGGAGGAGCATAGGTCCCGCACCCTGAAGCATCACTTACTTCTACAAAGGCAATCAGCCAGGCACACCGCCCCGGCCAAAAGCAACATGCTGATCGTTATAATAGAATTCCCCTTCCTCTCATCCCTCTATCCTCCAATTTTTGAAACTTCTTGGAACATTTTAGGAATAATCTTCGTTTTCATGTGCTTGATTTAGAGCTAAAATGAGGTGGTAAGCAACCGGGGTGGTTGGTAACTGTTGCTGCGCATTTAGGCATCTACGTGCAGGGCTGTTTTAGTTAAACAAATGAGCTCAGATGCTCTGGCAGCAGGCGACTAACAAATCATCATTTGCAGTAAATAAAAGTAAAATGGTGCCGCAAAATCAGCCAATGTTTCCAAGACAATTACAATTAGAAACCGAATGTTGTTTCTGAAGGCAGATTTGGGGCACTGGGAGAATGCAAAAAGGGGGCAAAAGGGCAGCAAATATTTATACCAATACAGATTTAATAAATGAGTACCACACAGGGAACTCCAAACTCATTGTACACAAAACACTACAACTCAAGGTCAATTGTTTAAACGTCGATAATGGGATATTAGGGAAAATAAATACTCAAAACTAGTTATCTCTTCGCTTCATCTTAACCAAAAGGCCGAGAAACGATAAAACTGGTCATCTCTCTCTTTTTTTTTAAAAGATTATTTATTTGATAGACAGTGAGAGAGGGAACACAAGCAGGAGGAGTGGGAGAGGGAGAAGCAGGCTTCCCGCTGAGCAGGGAGCCCGATGCGGGGCTCAATCCCAGGACCCTTGGGACCATGACCTGAGCTGAAGGCAGACGCTTAACAACTGAGCCAGCCAGGCGCCCAAAACTAGTCATCTGGTAATCAAACTTTTGTACAGGAACTAAACTCTAGATAAAACCACCATACTGAAGATTATCAGGTGCAGCTCAGTCTGAAGCAATCCTTCTCTGTGATAACGTAGTAGGCTCCTCCCACCCAGGGTTTGGCCACTCTTCCACAGCAGCACAAACAAAGGGAGTCTCACAGGAGTGTCAGTTTTGCTGCTGACGCTGGGATAACAGTAATACCCATGGGACTGGAGAGATGTTCCCCAGAATCACAAGCACGTATCTCAAGAAACTGTGAAACTGGTCTAGGGATTTTTCTAGTACTAAGAACCTTCACTGAACTTCCCTAAAGGTAATTCAGCAATGAAGTGGTTATTAAAATTTTCACAACTACAGCCAAGTTCTTAAACGTTACCACTGCCGTTTCTGTTCCTGTGATTTCCTGAAGATAATCTCCCTAGGAGAACCAACCTCGACCTCAGCTTCCAAGACAAAATTCCCCAGGGAATACCAATAATACAGCTCAGTGATTTCTGAGTTATGTCTCAAATAACGATGCCCCCTCAGTTGAACGTGCTAACATACAGCAAAACCAACTTAAATAACCAGGAAGTGTAAGCAGAGAACAGTGGTAGGATAAAATACAGCCGAAGAATGGAGAACCTCAATGTCACACTGAGTTTGGATTTCACCCTGCGTTAAGGGGGAAGCCATGGAGCACAGAATCAGAAACACACAAAACACGACTCTTAGAGCAGCAGCAAGGTGCCCCAGGTACACAACAGTTAAATGTCTGACCCTGATTCCAACCATCTCGAGACTTTTAGAACAACAAAAATGACTCAAACTAATGCTCCCGGGGACGCATATGATAAAGAAAGCCTGAACATGTACTTACAATGCTAGATTAAGACTACGGCCAAGTGTTGGGCCTGCAAACTTAGATAAACTACTATCTTAACTGTTACTAAGGCAGAACACAGTCAAGTTTAAATGTTTACTGTTTAAAAAATCTAGTTGAATTCCACTAAAATTATGTACCAAATTGGAATACTGGGCAGGAATACCAACAGGAAGGCTAGAGAATGTCTCTGCACCCCCTACATTCACGTGCCAGTCACTTCCAGTACCTGACCAAGCATATAGCCTCTCAACGGTTCCCATCACTTCTGCACACTAGCAAATGACTTTCCGACCATGTTAATGATTAATGATAATGATAATTATCATTGGTATAACCTAGCCAAGTTACTTCATTTGAGAGACTCAGTTTCTCATCTGCGAAATGGAGCTAAGGATACCACCAACTCACAGGATGTAAGGAGTATACGGCAGGGTATAGAGCATGCAGCACACGGCTCAATGAATGTGAGTTCCTAACCCACCACGCAAAAATAAAACGAAACCGTATGTAGTAAACTATCAAACTTGCATAGATTTATTCTTAAATACACCTGATGAGTAATTTGTCGATCTTCCCCTGTCTTTCCCCCATGACACAGAAGGAAGAATAAAACAAAATTCAGTAACTCTTTAAGCAGCTTTATACTTTTTGTGTCAAACAACTGTAGGTGATCTGCTTTGATCTTACTTACATTCATGTTTTACTACAGATGAACAACCCTAGTGGATTACCAAGGAAATCAAAAGTCCTTTGTCACCTAAAAAAACTTCTCAATTTTATGTAACTTTTAATAAATGGCAGAACGGAGGCTTATATCTAGGTAATTTTTTTAAGACTATGTTTATTTATTAGACACAAAGAGAGAGATTAGAGGCAGGCGGTGGCCGGGGGGGGGGGGGGGGGGGGGGGAGAGCAGGCCCCCTGCTGAGCAGGGAGCCGGATGCGGGGTTTGATTCCAGGACCCTGAGATCATGCCCTGAGCTGAAAGCAGATGCTTAACCCACTGAGCCACCCAGGTGCCCCTAATTTTTCTTTTTTAAAAGAAAATGTTTTGGGGGGCACCTCAGTGGCTCAGTCAGTTAAGTGTCTGCCTTTGGCTCAGGTCACGATCTTAGGGTCCTGGGATCGAGCCCCACATCAGGCTCCCTGATCAGCAGGGAATCTGCTTCTCCCTCTTCCTCTGTTCCTCTCCCTGTTTGTGCACTCTCTCAAATTAAAAAAATCGTTTTTAAAAAAAGATTTTATTTTTGTAAAAATGAGCCATACTAAATAAAGACAGAGGTAACACTATACAGCTATCAGAACTGCTAAACAAAGAAAAAAAAAGGAGTGACAACAGCAAATACTGGCAAGGACACAGAAATTGGATCTCACATACATTACTGGTGGGAATATAAAATGATATAGCCACCAGGAAACAGTTTGATAGTTTGTGTAACATCAAACATGCACTTGGTAACTACACTTATCATAGTGAGAATTTTGTTATGTATACAATTATCATCTCACTAGGCTGTACAGCTGGAACTAACATAATATGCCAACTATATGTCAGTTAAAAATAAATTTTAAAAAATAATTAAAAAAAAAAAAAGAAACTTCAACCTGCACTTAACCATACAACCCAGTGACTGCACTGTTGACCATTTATCTCAAAGAAATAAAAATTTATATTCACCTGAAAACCTGTACACAACTGTTCACGGCAGGTTTACTCATAACAGACCCAAACTAGAAACAATGCAAACGTCCTTCAGTGGGTCATCGTTTAAACAAACTATGAGGGGCACCTGGGTGGCTCAGTGGGTTAAAGCCTCTGCCTTCAGCTCAGGTCATGATCACAGGGTCCTGGGATTGAGCCCCACATCGGGCTCTCTGCTCAGCGGGGAGCCTGCTTCCTCCTCTCTCTCTCTGCCTGCCTCTCTGCCTACTTGTGATCTCTGTCTGTCAAATGAATAAATAAAATCTTAAAAAAAAAAAAAACAACTATGATACATACACAACACAGACTACTACTCAGCAATAAAAAGGAATGAACTACTGATAACACAACAACTTGAATGGATCTCAAGGGCATTATGCTGAGTGAAAAGAGCCAATCTCAAAATCTCAAAATCTACATAACTTTCTTGAAATAACAAAATGACAGAGATTGAAAACTGATCAGTGGCTGCCAAGAATTAGAGATGAGGGGGTGGGGTTCGTGCAGCTATAAAGGGAAAGCACAAGGGAGCCTTGTTGGGATGAAAGAGGTAAGCATCTTGATTGCGGTAGTGGTTATACAAGTCTATACATGTGATAAAATTGTACAGAGCTATGTAAACACACAACAAATGTATGCATGTATAACTAACTGCTGAAATTCCAATAACCCTCATGGATAGTACCAATGTCAGTTTCCTGGCTTTGATACTAAACTATAGTTATGGGAGTTGTTACCACTGTGGGAGATGAGTGCAGTATGCCAGGGACCTCTCCGTACGTTTCTGGCAACCTGCTGTGAATCTGTAATTATATTAAAATAACAAATTTTAAAAAGCAAATCATAAAAATAAAGCTACACAAGTGTTATATGAATAAACACATTTTTAAAATCCAGACTTCTACACAATTTTGCTTGAATAAATTACACTATATGAATGGTTTTATAATTGGCTTTAACCACTTAAAACGCTGTGGATCTTTTCCCTTTTATATAAACATATGATCATTTTTAATGACTGTGTAACGTTAACAGTGTGCAGATGCATCATTTTCATTTTTTATCAATCTCCTTACTCATGAACATTAGGTTGTTAGCAATTTCCTTTCATAAACATTGCCTTCACACATGTATCTTTCTGCATATATTTCTGAACCTGTCCAATTATCTCAACATAAACTCCAGAAGTGCAACTGCTAGGTCAATGAACACTTCTGTTCCAATGAGTATTGCAAATTACATTGCAGGATGATTTAACGAATTACCACTCCCCACAGAAGTGCATAACTATGGCTTATAATCCCACACATATTCCTAAATTTGCAAAATCATATGCCCAGATCTTTTGACACGAAATCCTGTTATCTTAATACTCAGAAAAACATATACCGACAGAAAGCAAGAATAAGCACCTATATGACAACCACAGAATTTCTTTTCCCTCTAAAACAGCCTATTCAAAGGAATTCATAAAGGATGTGATGTCTAACTGGCAAATTATCATCACACCACTATAAAGTCAGAGTAGAGTCTATCGAACACCACCAGCACTCTTTCATCACACAAGGCAGACCATTTTTGTATTAAATAATATGGGGGCCCACCAAGAACTACTGTACAGAGAGTTTGCAACTGCGTTGAACTTAAACTCCATGTCATGGTCCTCCAACAAAGAACTCTGGCCTTAACTTCAAAAATGGTACAGTGGAGGGGATACAGAAATGTTCAGTTTTGATGGAAAAAGAGAAAAAATAGCAAATATTAAGTAAAAAATAATTGCGTCTATTTTTTCATTACAGAAATAGATGATCAACTGTATCAGCCACTTATACAGAAAATGTCTCCAGTGTCTCCAGCCACAATTCACGAGGTGAAAGGAGAGAAGAGAAACCACCTTGTCCCGGCTGGTTAGGTCTGCTGTCCACCACTACCTCGCCGAAACCCCAACTTCCCTTCATACACAGAAGAACAAAATGGACGGAGCTCAGTGTTAAGAGCACACATCCCTCCATTCACCAACACAGCACCCCTGTGAGGTGGCAAGCAGTTTCCAAAACTGGCCAATAAACAAGAAAGAACATTTGTTGGTAGGGAAAAAAAAGCTAATTTCATACGAAGCCTGTAGTTCAAGAATTCTAGTTTCGGCAACCAAAATAAATATATAAAAAGAGTCATCTAATAAACTAAATACCTATTCCTGTTAATTGTCACCCGTGAAACTATGGAAGAGTTATTTACAATATCTTAGTCAGCTGGTTTAAGAGGTCAGCCAGGCTTCAGCTGCCAACCCAAACAGTCCCCACTGCTGTGAGCAGGAGCGGCACACTCAGGCTGCTAACGGAACTTACCCGTGACCGTATCATGGAGCCAATACGACCCACCAGGAGGAATTGTTTGTGACCCTTCAGCGGGTCCCACAATCCACCGTTGGTTCCCTGCCCATGGCTGGACTCTTCCATTTCTCTTCTACCAACCCATCTGTCTCATTCTTCATCTGTCCACACTTTGGGTTTTTGAGTAACACAAGAGGTACTAAGGGATGCTGCCAGGCCATGGGGCTGGCCCTCGGGGATTAAGGAAAGAAAGAAGAGATTGAATAACGCATAATCTTAGAAAACAGTCTTACCAACTGGTTGTAAAACAACACTGCAACTCAAGTAAGAGTCTTACCATACTCTCAGATACGCAAGGTATGTGGGTTCCCACATAAAAGCAAATTTTAAAATTTTATTTGTTTAAAGATTTTATTTATTTGACAGAGAGAGAGAGAGAGAGAACTCACAAGCAGGGGGAGCAGGAGAGAGAGAAGTAGGTTCCCTGCTTGAGCAGGGAGCCCGATGCGGGGCTCCATCCCAGGACCCAGGGATCATGAGCTGAGCCAAAGGCAGACGCCTTACCGACTGAGCCACCCAGTCGGTGCCCCGGAGGCAGATTTATTTATTTTATTTATTTATTTTTTTTGTCAGAGAGAGTGAGCACAGGTAGACAGAGCGGCAGGCAGAGGCAGAGGGAAAAGCAGGCTCACTGCTGAGCAAGGAGCCCGATGCGGGACTCGATCCCAGGATGCTGGGATCATGACCTGAGCCGAAGGCAGTAGCTTAACTGAGCCATCCAGGTGTCCTGGCAGATTTTTTTTTTTTTTTAAGTTTTTACACTACAGATAAATGTATTTTTAAAAACTAAAAATGTGACTAAGTATACATTTAGCAGGATTTCATTAATTTGAACTCCACTAATTGAGAATTTCAATTGCTTGTCTAAAATGAAGTTTAAACTGACTTTCAGATTCTATTTTAAAGACAGTATTTCAACAAGAGAAGGTTTAGGAAAAGTGTTTTTTAACTTCTAACAATAGAAATGTGTTTACAGGGGCGCCCGGCAGGTTCAGTCAGCAGAGCAAGCTACTCATCTCAGAGGGTTGTGAGTTCAAGCCCCACACTGAACATAAATCTTACTTAAAAGAAAAAAAAAGAAAAGAAAAAAGACTATTTTTTTTTAAGTGAAAAAAGGGGTGTCTGGGTGGATGGCTCAGTCAGATGAGTGTCCAACTCTTGGTCTCAGTTCTGGTCTTAATCTCAAGAGTCTTCAGTTCAAGGCCCATGTTGGGCTCCACGCTCAGCGTGTAGTCTACTCGAGAAAAAAAAAAGGAAGCAAAAGAAATATGTTTAAGGACTCTGGCATATTAATTGTTGATATGGAAATAAATTTGCTGATTAGCTCTAATTTGCCATCTTTACAGACCTGTAAACAATTTAGAGTGCTCTCACAGTGGTTATTGTACCCAATTGCTTTCCAAAACCCTGAGAAGCTGACTGAGGAAACTGGAGCATTCTCATTTTACACATGGCAGGAACAGAGAAGCCAAGCAACTTGCCCAAGGTCACAATGTGAGAATAAACACATCTAATGTCTAATACTCTTTCCATATAAATAGTATTTAACTCCTTTCTTTAAATTTTTTTGAAGACTTATTTGAGAGAGAGAGAACATGCACACGTGGGCGGGGGGGGGGGGCACAGAGAGAGAGGAAGGAGAGCCGCAGACTCCCCAGGGAGCCCAACTCAGGGCTCACAACCATGAGGATCATGACCTGAGCCAAAACCAAGAGTCAAATGCTTAACTAACTGAGCCACCCACCCAGGCACCCCTTAGCTCCTTTTTTATTAAAGCAAACACACATAACATCAAACTAAAATATTACTACTAACTATTTGGCATTTCTATACATACCTAAAAGAAGTTATGCCATACATGCACCATCTACTATAAAGATTCTATGTTATGATTAAAATCATGTAAAGCCTTTGGGAATGATAAAGAACTAAAGGAAACAGAAAATTTTAAGCCTAATAAGGAAAGTGGCACGATGACAGAGGGACTTTTTCTGTTACAGAATCATAAACTATAGTTTCGTCAGGAAGCTAAACTTTTAAATTATATATTTCCTAAGTCACAGCTTTCAGCAATTTAGACAGGTTTTACTGTACTTACTTCAAGCACACCCACCTTATATGTGAATCTCAAAAATAACAGATGATAAACTCACAGTTCAAAAATTATTTAATGGAAAAGCTGATGGACAGAAAGCTATTGGGGGTAAAATTATATGTAGATTTTCTGAACACAGATCTGCTGAGTGATCAAACTACAATTATGAGGTTCAAAAAAGAAGCACTGAAAATTTTGTCATGATTTCAAAATCGACATTAATAATGTTATTTTCGGCCCACAACACACATACTCTGACAAGATATAATGTTTTGTCAGTTTAAAACACCACCTGAGGGACGCCTGGGTGGCTCAGCTGGTTAAGCGTCTGCTTTCGATGATCCCAGCGTCCTGAGATCGAGTCCCCCATTGGGCTCCCTGCTCAGCGGGAAGCCTGCTTCTCCCTCTGCCTCTGCCGGCTACTCTCCTGCTTATGCTCTCTCTCTCTCTGACAAATTAATAAATAAAACTTTTTACAAATAAATAAATAAAGCACGACCTGAGTAAATAAACAAGTAACCATTCAGCAAAGTACGGAAGCATTTCTGAAGCCTTTTCTTCCCCTTAGCAAAGAGAAAATTACAGAAATCATTCACAAAACTAACTAGAATCAGCCCATTCAGTGGTTAAACTGTGGGAATGTTAATGTTTTAAAAGGGCCTATTCATGGGAAAAAGTCAAAGGATAAAAACTGCATATAAATTTATTATAGCAGTTTTTAATGCACCAAGCAGAACCAAAAAGGTGTTTATATTCATGTGATTCACAGACAATCCTAAATGTTGTCATTCAACTGCCAAAACGAAAGGAACTATAACTATTAAAACGTCAAAGTTTCAGCAGCCACCATGCAAGATAATATTGTCTTTATTTTCTCAAGAAAGGAACAGAAAAAAAATGACTTCAAAATCCAGATTCCAAACAACACACCGAGAAAAGCAAAGAAGGGAGCATCTGCAATAAAACGCACTTGCCCCTTACTTTAATGTTTTAAACAAGGTTAGTTATATTGCCCCCATTTAAACTGGTAGTTTGAAGGAGCCATCAACCCGGGCCAAACTCAACGAATCTTCGAAAGGGATCTTGCACAGAAAGATATCAATGAAAGAACAGGAAATAAAGGTTTTTAACTCAAGATGTAAAAACTGAACTTCTTTGGGGCCCTCAACTGGAGAAAATAAGATGCCAAAAAAAGAAATCTCAAATTATTTCTTCCCTCAGTCAAACAGTGAGGACGTGCAAACGTCTGATGGAAGAAATCGAGTTGAGGAGGCGGTCAGCAGGCCCCCCAGGCCCACCTCAACAGCACAGCAGAAGCTTCACCTTGAGAGGTGCTCATAAGACCGCACAGCAAGTACGCCAAAGAGAATAAAAACACAGCCGTGGAGACAGGCCTCAAAAATTCAAAGAAAAAAATAGTTTTACAATGACTGAATAGTTTCTGTCAGTTAAAAACTTGTGACCGAATTCAATAAAGTCTCTTTTCCTGTTTCTCAGCTGAGGAAACAGATCAAGGACCTCTGAGAAAAGATCATTCAGGCAGCTCCCTGGGAACAGAGAGAAACCCCACTCCACGCAAGGCAAGGTTAAAACACCAGAGAGACTATCCAGCCACTTGCTTGATTTAAACGTAAATAATGTAATCATTACCTTTACGTTGTGAATAAGGGCACTCGAACATTAAAGTACCAGCGCTTGGGACATACTGGGCTTTGAAAGTGCTTGAAAATGTGAACAGATAATCGGGTGATTCTCTACTGTAGTTAGATTTGGCAGGTCTTTAACCGTTATTTGAAGCTCAGTCTGTATGATGCTTCCAAGTGGAGACTGTGTAGCAGGACGGTCAACAGATTCCATGTCCACAGCTTCAGAATCTGGATTTAAATCTGGTTGGCACCAGCTGTGAACTGTGTGATCCTGGACAACCCCCAGGTCTCTGCGTCCTCGCCTGCAGTCCCTACATCACAGACCTGATGGGAGATGTACACAGGGACAGGCCCTGAGGGCAAAGAGCGAGCACTGGGCTACACAGTGAGCGCTCAGTTAAGAACCGCTGAATTAACCATCATGTTTGCGTTAGAAAGTCTTTTGGCTGAATACACGCATTTTTTTATAATGTAAGAGGGATCCCCGGAAAAAAAAATCAGACTGGTAACTGGAACCTAACAACTGCACAGAAATGGCAAACCGGAGCACCTGAGTGGCACAGTCGATTAAGCACCTGACTCTTGATGTCAGCTGAGTTGTGATCTCAGGGTCGTGAGATCGAGCCCCATCTCGGGCTCCGTGCTCAGTGAGGAGTCTGCTGGAGACATTCTCTCTCTCTCTGCCCTCCCCCATGTGCACTTTCCCTCTAAAATAACTTGTTTAAAATTTTTTTTATTAAAAAATAGAGTTTAAAGAAATGTGTAAATACAACAAACTGAAGTTTTAAACATGATGTGATGTGGTATGTACATACTATGGATACCATTCAGCTTTAAAAGGAAATTGAGGGGCGCCTGGGTGGCTCAGTGGGTGAAGTATTTGCCTTTGGCTCAGGTCATGATTCCAGCGTCCTGGGATCGAGCCCGGCATCTGGCTCCCTGCTCAGCGGGGATTCTGCTTCTCCCTCTACACCGCTCCTCCCCCACACTTGTGTGCTCTCTCTCGCTCACTCTCTCTAAAACATAAAATCTTAAAAAAAAAAAAAAAGAGGTGGGGGGTATAGACACATGCTACTGCATGGATGAACCTTAGAATTCTGCTACGCGAAAGAAACCAGACGCAACATGACAGATACTAAATGGTTCCATTTATATGAGGTGCCTAGAATAGACAACTTCATAGAGACAGAAAGTAGACCAGAGGGCCCCAGGGGCTGGGGAAAAGAGGAGTCAGGAGTTATTATTTAATGGGTACAGAGTTTCTGTCTGAAATGATGAAAAAGTTCTGGAAATGGACACTGATGATGACCATAACTGGGAATGTACTTAATGCCACTGAATCACACATTTAAAAACGGCTACAACAGTAAATTTCATGTTATGTAAATTTTCCCATAATAAAACAAACTATGTGAGTAAAATCTTTCCATACATTATAGGAGAGTAAGTAAATTTTAACAGATGCAACTCAATTCTCAAATATCAACATGAAAACCTGCTCATCTCTGGACTATCATGCAACAAAAAAAATCTCTAACACGGCCAAAAAGTTTCCTTGCTCACTGTTTGCCTTTTACCACTCCTCTAACAAGCAGGACTGACTTCTGCTGCGGGTCCATATTCATACTTGCTATTCCTCTTCCTGGAATACTCTTTCCCCAGAATTTGCATGGCTCAGTCCCTGATTTTGCTCATGTCTCTGCTGCTTCCCTGCAGACCCTCTATCTAAAGATATCTAAGGAAACCTCCTGCTTCTATGTGCTCCCATTCTGTCACTCCGCATGACCTTGCTCTGCCTTAGTTTTCTTCACTGCACTTGGCACTTTCAGAAATGATTTTACAGATTTATTTCCTTTCTTATTGCCCATCTCCTCCACTAAAATGCAAGCTGCAAGAGGGCAGCTTCATTCTTCAAGTTCACTGAAAGATTTCCAGCTCCTAAAAATAGTGCCTGGGAAATAGGGGGCTTTTGATAACTATTTTTTTGGTAAATAAATTTTTCAAATTCCCATTTACTGGAAAAGAAATATGTCATACAGAATACGTTTTTTTTTTTCTTAAGATTTTATTTATTTATTGGACGGAGAGAGAGAGATCACAAGCAGGCAGAGAGGCAGGCAGAGAGGGGGAAGCAGGCTCCCTGTTGAGCAGAGAGCCCGATGCGGGGCTCAATCCCAGGACCCTGAGATCATGACCTGAACCGAAGGCAGAGGTTCAACCCACTGAGCCACCCAGGAGCCCCCAAAATACATTATTTTTAAGTTGCATAATAATAATAGAGTTTGATCCCATATTTGTAGGAGAAAAAAGGCAGATATAAATAAACATGACTGTAGGTATGTGCATTGTAAAAAGTATGGGAGAATATATTCTAAATATCAACAGTGACATTCTCTATGTGATGAGAACACATGACCATTTTCCCTTTTGTTTTATTTTCTAACTTTCTTACAATGAAAGATTTGTGTGATTAAAAAAAAAAAAAAAAAAAAAAAGATGATTTTTACCAGCAAAGCAACTACTATAAACTCACTCCCCTTAAACAGTTAGAGATATGCATAATGACTTGGCTACTATTAAGTTCATCAGAGTTTTACATTTAATCACAAAAAAAGAAATGACCAAAAAGTCCAAACATTAGTTAAATAAATTACTGTCCTCTGTAAGACAGAATATTGTACAGCCGTTTGAAATCTGTATTGTAGGAAAACAATGACATGAGGAAAATGTAAGTTAAAGAACACGTAGAATATGACGCATTTTTTTTTAAGATGTTATTTATTTGAGAGTTAGTGGGCAAGAAAGCAGGAGCGAGAGCACAAGCAGGGGGAGGAACAGAGAGAGAAGGAGAAGCAGACTCCCCACTGAGCAAGGAGCCGGACCCCGGCACTCCATCCCCAGGACTCCAGGATCACCACTGGAGTAGAAGGCAGACACTTAACCAACTGAGCCACTCAGGCGCCCCCTGATGCAAACATTTTATATGAGAGAACTGATGGCATATACACCAAAATGTTAACAATGGTTACTTCTTATTTCTTTTCTTTTTCTTTTTTTAAGTAGGCTCCAGGCCCAGCGTGAGCCCAACACGGGGCTTGAACTCAGGACCCTGAAATCAAGACCTGAGCTGACATCAAGAGTCAGATGTTTAACCAACTGAGCCACCCAAGCACCTCAATAACGGTTACTTCTTATCGCTATTATTTTTACCTTTTTTGCCTTTGTGCTTTGCTGTATGCAAAGGTACCAAAAGCAAACACACATTACTCTAGTATTCAAAAACATGAGCTTAAGTGACCGTGTTGACAGTGCCAAAAATCGCCTTCTTGCCTTGTTTGAGCGCCATCTAGTGCTCAGGACACGTAATACCATTTCCACAATGCAGTCGAGGTTTCTACAGGTACTCTTTACAAGGGCATTATGTAAGCACAGAGACAAATATCACTATACTCTGTGTCTGGCCTGATTTCTACAACTGAACAACTGACTCAAAAGAGTCAGAGGATTTCTGATCTTTAGGATAAAGTAGTTATCAGAAAAACTGGTCACATTTCTTTTTTTCATCCCTCAAATATTTTAGGCTAACTCTGAAGACAGACTAACTCCTTGAAGAAGTGGAAACTCAGACACTGTACATGCATTATGGTGTTTAATCTAGACGGTAGGCATTATTTCCATTTTACAGAAGCATCAAAAGGCCCAGTGAGATGAAGCAGCTTGCCTAGATTCACAAAGCTGGTGAGTAGTGGAGCTGAGATGTAAGACGAAGTTGGGCTGCTCCAAAATCCATGCTCCCCCAACACGCTTTGCTGTCTCCATTCTTTACAAGTCACCAAAAAAAAATCAATGCATCTTTTAGGAAAATTATTCTCATTCTCAATTAGCATACATGCATGTGGGCCTCTAAAAAAACAAAACCAACACACAGACCAAAAGCAGAAACACAATCATAAATACAGAGAACTGGTGGTTGCCAGAGGGGAGGGAGGCGGAGGGATAGATGAAATACATGAAGGAGATTAAGAGGTTTAAACTTTCAGTTATAAAATAAATAAATCATGGGATGAAAAGTATAGCAGAAAACATAATCAAGATTATAATGACATATGGTGACAGATGGTGACTACACGTTGAGGCGAGCACTGCTCAATGCATAGAATACTGAATCACTATGTTATACATCTAAAACGAGTATAATGTTGTATGTCAACTACATTTCAATAAAAATTAAATATACAAGCTATTACTATATTCCGGAGTGTTGCTCTCAAATCTAGAACTGTAAGCTCATTAAGCATTTATGTTCAAGTATCAATTTAAAACAAAAGAACATTTAAAACACACTGTGCTATCTACTCTTCTGTTGGCTATCTACTCTTCTGTTGGCCACTCAGTTCCATGAGGACAGCTGCCTGCCCTACTTTCTCCTTTCCTGCTCCTTCCAATCTAACATCCAGCCCACCCAAAAAGTAATGTCCCTAAAACAATACTTTCGCTAAATCCACTAAACAAGAACCTACAGTTCTAATCCTCAGCTTTCTAATAGGTGCGGCCAAAAAAATAAGCACCCTTCTCCAGGTCACCAGACCTGGGCAGCCCCATCACTTCACCCTGCAACACCATGAATCACGTTGGGAAGTGCTTTCAGTGATCCGTAAAATCCGTTCCCAACCTATTACACTTGTTTCTCATACCTTGCCAACACAAACTAGAAGAATTAATGGAAGTCATTTGGTCATACTTTACTCACAGCACAAGAATCACTTTTTTCTTTTTTTTAAGTAGGCTCCACACCCAGCATGGAGCCCAGCTGGGGGCTTGAACTCACAACCCCGAGATCAAAACCTGAGCTGAGATCAAGAGTTGGATGCTTAATTGACTAAGCCCCCCAGGTGCCCTCACAAGAATCATGTGTACACAGCTATTCACTGTGGCATTTGTTTGCAATGTAGTAACAAAATGCTGGAAGCAATCCAAATGGTTAAACTATATGGCTGTAGTAATTTTGGTATATTCAGGGATGATATGCTATGCCTTCATCAAAAAGAATGAGGAAGCTAATACATAGAAGGTTCTCCAAAATACAATCAAAGGAAAAAGCACAAAGTGCAAAAGCATATGTAATACATATTATCATCTACAACAAAGGGGAATGTATGTGCATGTGTTTGTAAATGCACGTGCTATGGTCTGAATGTTTGTGTCCCCCACCATAATATATATGTTGAAATACTAACCCCCTAAAGTGATGGTATTAGTAGGTGGGCCTTTGGGGTGATTAAGTCATGAGGATGAAACCCTCACACATGGGATCAGTACCATTACTAGAAAGGCCCCCAGAGAGCTTGCTCACCCCTCCCGCCAAGTGAAGAACAGAGAAGGTACTGGCTGTGCACCAGGGCGAGGACCCTTACCCAGTCATGCTGGTACTACAACCTCAGACTTCTGGTCTCCAGGACTGTGAACAATAAACTCCATTTGTTTTTAAGCTACCCAGTCAGTGGTATTTTATTATAGCGGCCTCAACAGACTAAAAAAACAGGAAATGTCCCTTGAAAGTACAGTTAAGATGTCTGGTAACATTGGTTGCCTCTGGGGAAGAGAACTAGACATACTGGAGGACAGAGGAAGAGAGACTTCCGTCACTTTTTAACCTCTAAGTCTTTTGAATTTTGGACAAGAATGTGTTATGGGGTGCCTGGATGGCTCAGTTGGTTAAGTATCCGACTCTTGATTTCGGCTCAGGTCATTATCTTGGGGTTGTGAGATCAAGCCCCGTGTGGAGTTCCATGCGCAGTGGAGAGTTTGCTTGAGATTCTCTCCCCCTCCCTCTGCCCCACCCCTGCGCTCACGAGGACTCTCTTGCTCTCTCTCTCAAATAAATCTCTAAAAAATAAAGAATGTGGGGCGCCTGGGTGGCTCAGTTGATTAGGCGTCTGCCTTCAGCTCGAATCATGATCCCAGGGTCTGGGGATCGAGTCCCACACTGAGCTCCCTGCTCAGTGGGGAGCCTGCTTCTCCTTCTCCCCATGCTTGTTCTCTCTCTCGCTCACTCTCTCACACACAAATAAATAAAATCTTTTAAAAAATAAAAAATAAAGAATGTATTCTTTTCAGACAAAAATAAATTATAATTCTTAAAATTCCATCTATAGACACCACGGTTCTTCCATTTCTTCACACCACCTGCCAATGCCAGAGGAGGCTCTAACCACAAGACAGGCCCCTGTGATCAACATTTTCCTCAGGCAGGCTCGTGTCCCACTGGTCCACACCCACACACAGAACTGTGTCCTGCCTCACTGCCTCTGTCCATGCTCTTTTCAGAGGCATTTGAGTTCTCTCTTTCCTTTTCTCTCCCTTTCTAAATCATTCACCTCAATTGGGGCTCTGTTCACATTCCAACACCTCCAGAACACTTTCCAGGACCCCGTAATCGTGACTATCCTACATGGTTATCC
The DNA here is from genome assembly GCF_002288905.1 of Enhydra lutris kenyoni. Classification (NCBI taxonomy): domain Eukaryota; kingdom Metazoa; phylum Chordata; class Mammalia; order Carnivora; family Mustelidae; genus Enhydra; species Enhydra lutris. The sequence continues at coordinate 41,968,509 of NW_019154092.1, forward strand.
ATGTACCTTCTAATACTGTTTTTTTGGAACATGACAACTGATCCTGAATTATTAAAAAAAAAAAAAAAACACTGAAGAAGTAATACCGTGGACTCTAAACAATGCAGGGGTTGGGAGCACCAACTCCCGCAAAGTAGAAAATCCACATTTAACTTCTGACCCAGAACTTAACCTCTAATAGCCTAATGTTTACCGGAAGCCTTACCAGTAACATTCAGTAGACTACCACATATTATGTATATGTATATATACTGTATTCTTATAGTAAATTTAGCTAGAGAAAAGATTATGCCATTAAGAAAATCATAAGGAAAATATATTTACAGTACTCTAATTGCAGTATAGTACCGTACCGCATTTATTGGTAAAAGATCCACATTTAAGTGCACCTGCAGAGTTCAAGTCTGTGTTGTTCAAGGGTCAACTGTAATTTCTGCTGAAGGAGTAATGACCACAGGTGATGCAGTTAGGGTATCTAATAAAATGAAAGCCTGATCTTAGCCTTTCTACTGAAAATCTTTCAGTGGTTCCCACTGATACTAGGACAAAATTGAAACTGCTTAATATTTTCTACAAGGCCCCTCAAATCGGCCAAACCCCCCACCCCTCACTTCTTCAGTTTTGCACACCTGCCACATTCTTCCTCACCACTGGGAGACTCTGCGGCTCCCCTACTGCGCCAGTCCTCCCCTACTCCCGCCCCCTTCCCTCTGGCTCAAGACTCTGAGCATCACTCCTGCTTTGGCTGCCTCCTGAAAGGAGTACTGGCTGAGGGACACAGGGGTGGGAAGGAGGTTTTCATTAAACATCCTTTGGTACCTTCTGGGATTTGAGCCAGAAGTGAAACAAACCTATGCCACTTCCTCCTGAAAATCTGTGACTCACCCTGTCCGATTCTAACTCAGACACTGAGCTCCTGCTACTGCTGTGCTCATGCTTCCCTGTACTACTTCTATAACAGCTTTTACCATAGTTCACTGCACTCATCTATTGGTTTATAGGTAGATTATAAGTCCTTGGAGGGCAAGAGACTCGACCTAGTTCTTCACTATATCCCGAAAAGCAAGTGAATAAATAATAGCTTATAAACAGTGAAAGGTCATCTGGCCCAGTTGTTCTCAGCGACAAGCATGACACATATTACAAATGCGATAAGCACACACCATACACTCACGTAGGGATATTCGGATGCCCACGAACCAAAAAAATAATAAGCATAGTTCTGTTTCTTGTTTTTGCTGCTATTATTTAGTAATCTATAAATGTACAAAATCAACCATGCAAGTAATTTAAAAATATTTTATAAGAAAAATAAACAGCATATTAAACTTAACTCTTAAATTAACCTTGATTTCATTTCAGACTTTTGCTTCACAAGTAATTTTTTTTAAAGATTTTATTTATTTATTTGACAGACAGAGATCACAAGGAGGCAGCGAGGCAGGCAGAGAAAGAGAGGAGGAAGCAGACTCCCCACTGAGCAGAGAGCCCTATGTGGGGCTCGATCCCAGGATCCTGGGACCATGACCTGAGCCGAAGGCAGAGGCTTTAACCCACTGAGCCACCCAGAAGCCCTCACAAGTCATTTTAATAAAGTGAAAAGTTAAAAAACTACTGAAGAGCCTAAACAGGATTTTGCAACCATGCCTGGAAACGCTAACAAAATCTGATTACTCTAGTGCCAACAGTAATTTATAGTAAGGAAGAATTAGATTAGTCCTAAAGGCCTTATAGTTTCCAAAATATTGGCAGACACCAGTTTTTGGCTGCAAAAATGGGCTGCACTTGAAAACCGCACATATGGGTCCAAGGAGTTCCAGAAGTGAGCAATCTCAAAAATGTCTAGGTTCAGAGATTCACCTCCATCCTGAGTCATTCACAAACTTGGTATTTCCATCCCTGCCTCTGTCAATGAGGTGGCACCTGCCAGCTCAGAGTCAAGGTCCTACAGGTCACACGTCCAACACCGGCACTGAGGGGGTAGGAGTCTCAAACCAAGCGACAGAGGGGCGCCACCACAAGTGAAGCCCCTGGGACTCTTCCCCCCACACCTGCCAAATGCAATGTGTTCACTTTCTGCTTTTCACACTTTCTGAGATTCCTGCAATACTTTTCTGCGTAAACTAGGGTGAATTAAGAAAAAGGAACGACGTCCAAAAGAATAAATACATGAGAGCAGCAGATTTTCGAGAAAGAGCAGGAATTAACAAAGCAAACTAGAGAGCCATGGTAATTCAAACTGTGAGGCAAACTCCAGAGGTTTAAGAAATAGACAAAAACGGCTAACACCTTATTCATATCACTGTTTCTTAAGCAATCCATCCTGCCCCTAGTACTCCAAAGTGCCAGCTCGGCATAAGCACGTGGACACACGACACACTCTTCTTCTCCAAAAGTACTTGGCTGGGGGGGTGGGGGGGCACCTGGGTGGCTCAGTGGGTTAAGCCTCTGCCTTCGGCTTGGGTCATGATCCCGAGGTCCTGAGAACGAGCTTCATTTCGGGCTCTCTACTCAGCGGGGAGCCTGCTTCCCTCTCTCTCTCTGCCTGCCTCTCTGCCTACTTGTGATCTCTGTCAAATGAATAAATAAAATCTTTAAAAACAAACAAACAAAAGTACTTGGCTATTATTTTCTTTCCTTTGCCATTTAAGTTTTAGAATCAGCTTACCAAGATCTCTCCACCTCACTCCCCCCAACCCCCAATAAAAGCTGTTGGGATTTTAACTGGAATTGCCTTCTCTACAGGTCAACTGCGGAAGAACTGACGTTTTAATGACAGTCTTCGAAATCTTTAAATGTGGTATCACTCTTCATTTAGTTAAGTCTTCTGTATTGTCTTTCAAAAGACACTGCGCTGCAGTTTACATAAGTGAGAAGAGAATTTGTTTTGACAACAAATGATGCGGTCTCTCTCTGACCTTTTTTCTCTTAGTGTTATTTCAATAGGAGCAGCAGTACTCAGTGACAACCCCTCAAAATTTGCTGACACTACAGCTGGCTTCAGTTTGACCTCTCCTGCCCCTCCACAGCATCTTTAATTTTCCAAGGATCTCAGAAGCAGTAGTAAGTAGTTGCTTTATATAATGTGCAACTAATCCGTGCTATCCCATGAACTGCAAACTAAGGGAAACTCCTGAGGCCCAATCCAGCTGTATCAAGGAGTTAGAAATTAAACTTTATTACCAAAATATATAAATAGCACAAAAAGGAAATGCCAATAATCCTTAATCCTTAAACACATAAAAACAAACATAACCTTGATCACTAAAAAGAGGCAAATTGAAACCATAAGGACAATACACATACATACATAGATTTTTCTTTTCTTTTAATTCACCATCAAAAAGAGAAAGAGACAGACCTTCCAAGCCTGGGATTAAGGGAGAGGGAAAGTACTTGTCACCATTATACTATTTTCATTAAACTGGTAAAGGAACAGAATTAAGTGCTTACACTTATCTAATAATATAGTAAAAACTGTATTTTATATAACCTAAATGATGAAGGAAAGCTCTTCTTTACAGAAAAGTTCCACTTAATAAATGTACAAGAAATGACCAAATTAGAAATATCACCATTTTGTAATTTCTTATGAAACAGGTGATTCAGACCAAAATCATCAACATTCTCAAATCTCTGAGCAAATTTAGCATAACCACACATTTTCTGTGTCCTGATGTAATACAGTACGAAGTATATAAAATCACTCATATAATACTCTTACCAAGACTGTTTAAATTTTATCAAGCCTTTAAATCTGTCTTCCAGTTTACAGAAAACAAAAAAAATTTTTTTTTAAAGTTATGGTATGAGAAGCAATCAAGTAAATCATGAAGGTAAAACATTCTACAGAAAAACAGACCCAATTTGTTCTTAATAGCACAGGAAAAAACCTGTGGCAGGGGCTGGAGAGTGAGTACCTCTATTCTACAGACATTTAGGAAATATACCAACTGCACCGTACCCACCTTATTTGGTTCCTAATATTAGCAACCTTTATAAAACAACAGGGGAAATGTCAATATGGACTGGGTAGGAGGACTTATTAATTTTGTTAGGTCTAATAATGGTATTAAGTCACAGAAGAAAATGTCCTTATTTTACTTTAAAATATTTTAGAGGGGTGCCTGGGTGGCTCAGTGGGTTAAAGCCTCTGCCTTCAGCTCAGGTCATGATCTCAGGATCCTGGGATCGAGCCCCGCATCGGGCTCTCTGCTCAGCATGGAGTCTGCTTCTCCCTCTCTCTCCCCCGTCTCTCTGCCACTCCCTCTGCTTGTGAGCTGGCCCGCTCTCTCTCCCTCTCTTTGTCAAATAAATACATAAAATATTTAAAAAAAAAAAAATACATTTTACTTAACTGTGGGGGGAAAACGCAAGGGACAGCAGCAGAAAAAATAAAAAACAAGGTATGTATAGGATGCTAGCACTTGTGTTCAATTTTCTAAAACTACATGCGATAAATGCTTAAGTAACCTTGTACTATTCTAGAGATTCAAAAGAAACTGCTATGAGGAATCATCTCTGGGGAAGGGAGGTGGCTGGGTGGAAGAAAAGAGAAAAATGTATTTTCTACTTGCATCTCTTTATTTTCTACTGGCACATGTATGACAGGATAGACTGATGGACAGATAGAACATTAAAAACTTTCTTTTTTTAATAAGCATACCACACAAGTTCATGTGGCCTTCTACATGGATTTTCAATCTCCAAGTAACCTTTTACCTGCTGGTTGGTGCAGGGAAAGAAAACGAGAGAAGCTGATTCCAGAATGGGTCGTTCTCAGAGACAGATTCTGTGCCCGATAACTTTTTTAAGTACTCATTTTTAGGAAGATCACCGATTCTGCTGCTGTTCGATCCCATCTTCTAATCTGGTAGATAACTTGCCCTTAAGCCTTCATTTCCACAAGACAACCTATAAAGAATGAAAAGAAATTTCATACTTGTTCACAATTAACCATATTTTTCCTATCTTTGACACAAATATAAGAAAGAAAAAAAAACAACGGTAACCTTACTTGAAGAAATCACACTTCTATTTTTAAATATATTAGACACCAGATACAGAGTTACAAAGGAGGGAATAGGGATAAAATCTGTCTTAGCCAACACATACACAAAAATCTAAGTCTATGGTTGTAGATCTTTGAATGGGCATACCTCTGCCTAAGAATATATCTCAAAGCAAATCCCTAACAATGACAACTTATTACAAATTGTCTGAAAATGAGGCTCCTTTACAATGAAGGATGGTGATAGATAAAGACTGGATGTCTTGAATGTCCTCAGAAGGGTACAAGTAGTTGAAGTGATGACCACGTGCTACCTACACTCAGGGGAAAATGAGGCTTGAACTGAGTCACATGCTGAATGAGAAATGGGCTCCCTGTTCCAAAGCAGTCACTTAGTGTCCTTCTCGTTCTGTGGTCACGCACATCAGCATTTGTTGGCATGCCTCTTCTCCTAAACCATTGGTTTTGGTGGTTTTTTGTTGTTTGGGGGGTTTTTTGGTTTTTTTTTTTTTTAATTTTTGTTTTGTTTTGGAGAGGGTGGGAGAGACAGAGGGAAGGGGAGAGAGACAATGCAAAGCAGGCTCCACGCCCAGCAGGGAGCCCAACATCAATCTAAGGACCCTGAGATCATGACCTGAGCCCAAATCAAGAGCTGGACGCTTAACCCACTGAGCCACCCAGGCTCTTACCTTTCTACCCCCAATGTCTAGATAGCATTTAACAGGCATTCCCTAAGTAGTATGTTGAAGGGAAGAGTAGATGAATAAATGATTAGCATCTTCAATATTTGTTGTAGTTGGTCACTAACGGGAAAACTAATAGTTAAAATACCAATCACTATCTTCATCAAATCACACTTAACCTAGTTCCAAATCATGTTCTATCTCAATTTGTTCAAGAAAAGTCTCTCACTGATGATAAAATGGTGGTGAGATGAATAATAAATTACACTATGTTAAAATTACCATTGCAATGAAAGCAAATGATATCCAAAGGAAGCTCGGGTCAGATGAGAACTTATATTAGTAGTGACTTACTTTCTTATGTCTGTCCCTCCTTACTCCACAGAGACATTGAAGCCAACATCAGAATTTGGAAGCATGCCTTCCACGTTCTCTTTGGAACTCTGGGACTGGCTTAGGCTCAATTATCTAAAGACATGAGGCTTCCCCAATGCGCAGGGACAGCTGATCTTCTGAATATGAGGGAGAAATACTGATCTGGCTTCTTATCACCTGAAATCAAGACCACTACTACTTTCCTCTTCCCTACTCAGGGGACAGAGACCCCAAAACCAGCTGGCTCCTACTAATCCTCCATATCAAGCCAGCCAACCATAAAGTCTTGATTATGGTTTAACTTCTCAAATAAGAATTATTAAGCCTAATGAGAAAATGCTATAAAAATATTGTGCAATATATAAATATCTTACTCGTTATAACTTATTCCAGAGCTGTTTTATATATCTTAAGCAATTTAAAATTAAATTTTTAAATATAATCTTACAATGGGGTACATTACACTAATGAAAGTGAATTAATGAGAGCTACAATTACCAACATGGACAATTCTCAAAAGTATATCTTTTAAAAAGTGTTACAGAATAACAGACATGGTATGATTTCATTTCTAGGATTTTTACAACATGCGAACAATATTATTATGGATATATTCATAGCTACTACAAGTATTAAAACATACACAGGAAAAATACACAAATTCAGAAGAATGCTTTTTACAAAATGTTATCAGGAAAAGCTCAGAGGGGCTTTAGCAGTATCAATAAATACCTTCTCAAACAGGAAAGGGGAAAGGAATAGAAGGAAAGGGATGAAGCACATGTAGCAAATATATAGGTCTGCTGACAACTGACAGTATGGGGACACCTGGCTGGCTCGGTCAGAAAGCACATGACTCTTGATCTCAGGGTTTTGAGTTTGAGCCCCATGTTGGGTGTAGAGAGTACTTGGGGAAAAAAAAACAGTAGTAATAAAAGAAACAAAAATGGACATTATATATATGGGTTTTGGCCTATTACCCCTCTATTCCTATCATTCATATATATATATGTATATATATATATACATATATATATATACATATATATATATACATATATATATATATATTTTTTAAAGGATGGTTTCTCAATCTCTGGCCTATTACCCCTCTATTCCTATCATTCATATATATATATATGAATAAATACATATATATATTTTAAAGGATGTTTCTCAATCTCTCAGTAACAATACTGGAAGCTAGATAACAGGGAAGCAATGCTTTTAAAATATTAATAAAAACAATTTAAGCTAGATTTCAATAGCTAGCCAAGCTACCAGTTAAGTATGAAAGTAGAATAAAAGCATATTTTAGACTTGCCACAGCTGAAAAAACCTCCCATGGAGAAACTAAACAGCATCCTTCTAAAGAATGAATGGGTCAACCAGGAAATTAAAGAAGAATTGAAAAAAATCATGGAAACAAATGATAATGAAAACACAATGGTTCAAAATCTGTGGGACACAGCAAAGGCAGTCCTCAGAGGAAAATATATAGCAGTACAAGCCTTTCTCAAGAAACAAGAAAGGTCTCAAATACACAATCTAACCCTACACCTAAAGAAGCTGGAGAAAGAACAAGAAAGAAAGCCTAAATTCAGCAGGAGAAGAGAAATAATAAAGATCAGAGCAGAAATCAATGAAATAGAAACAACAAAAAAAAAAAAACAATAGAACAAATCAACGAAACTAGGAGCTGGTTCTTTGAAAGAATTAATAAGATTGATAAACCCCTGGCCAGACTTATCAAAAAGAAGAGAGAAAGGACCCAAATAAAATCATGAATGAAAGAGGAGAGATCACAACTAACACCAAAGAAATACAGACAATTATAAGAACATACTATGAGCAACTCTACGCAAACAAATTTGACAATCTGGAAGAAATGGATGCATTCCTAGGGACATATAAACTACCACAACTGAACCAGGAAGAAATAGAAAACCTGAACAGAACCATAACCAGTAAGGAGATTGAAACAGTCATCAAAAATCTCCAAACAAAAGCCCAGGGCCAGACGGCTTCCCGGGGGAATTCTACCAAACATTTAAAGAAGAACTAATTCCTATTCTCCTGAAACGGTTCCAAAAATAGAAATGGAAGGAAAACTTCCAAACTCATTTTATGAGGCCAGCATCACCTTGATCCCAAAACCAGACAAGGATCCCATCAAAAAAGAGAATTACAGACCAATATCCTTAATGAACACAGATGTGAAAATTCTCACCAAAATACTAGCCAATAGGATTCAACAGTACATTGAAAGGATTATTCACCACAACCAAGTGGGATTTATTCCAGGGCTGCAGGGTTGGTTCAACATCCGCAAATCAATCAATGTGATACAACACATTAATAAAAGAAAGAACAAGAACCATATGATACTCTCCATAGATGCTGAAAAAGCATTTGACAAAGTACAGCATCCCTTCCTGATCAAAACTCTTCAAAGTGTAGGGATAGAGGGCACATACTTCAATATTATCAAAGCCATCTATGAAAAACACACCACAAATATCATTCTCAATGGAGAAAAACTGAAAGCTTTTCCGCTAAGGTCAGGAACACGGCAGGGATGTCCATTATCACCACTGCTATTCAACATAGTACTAGAAGTCCTAGCCTCAGCAATCAGACAACAAAAAGAAATTAAAGGCATCCAAATCAGCAAAGAAGTCAAACTATCACTCTTTGCAGATGATATGATACTATATGTGGAAAACCCAAAAGACTCCACTCCAAAACTGCAAGAACTTGTACAGGAACTTAATAAAGTGTCCGGATATAAAATCAATGCACAGAAATTAGTTGCATTTCTCTACACCAACAACAAGACAGAAGAAAGAGAAATTAGGGAGTCAATCCCATTTACAATTGCACCCAAAACCATAAGATACCTAGGAATAAACCTAACCAAAGAGGCTAAGAATCTATACTCAAACTATAAAGTACTCATGAAAGAAATTAAGGAAGACACAAAGAAATGGAAAAATGTTCCATGCTCCTGGATTGGAAGAACAAATATTGTGAAAATGTCTATGCTACCTAAAGCAATCTACACATTTAATGCAATCCCTATCAAAATCCCACCCATTTTTTTCAAAGAAATGGAACAAATAATCCTAAAATTTGTATGGAACCAGAAAAGATCTCGAATAGCCAAAGGAATATTGAAAAAGAAAGCCAAAGTTGGTGGCATCACAATTCCGGACTTCAAGCTCTATTACAAAGCTGTCATCATCAAGACAGCATAGTACTGGCACAAAAACAGACACATAGATCAATGGAACAGAATAGAGAGCGAGCCCAGAAATAGACCCTCAACTCTATGGTCAACTAATCTTCGACAAAGCAGGAAAGAATGTCCAATGGAAAAAAGACAGCCTCTTCAATAAATGGTGTTGGGAAAATTGGACAGCCACATGCAGAAAAATGAAATTGGACCATTTCCTTACACGACACACGAAAACAGACTCAAAATGGATGAAGGACCTCAACGTGAGAAAGGAATCCATCAAAAATCCTTGAGGGGAAAACAGGCAGCAACCTCTTCGACCTCAGCCGCAGCAACGTCTTCCTAGGAACATCAACAAAGGCAAGGGAAGCAAGGGCAAAAATGAACTATTGGGATTTCATCAAGATCAAAAGCTTTTGCACAGCAAAGGAAACAGTTAACAAAACCAAAAGACAACTGACAGAATGGGAGATGATATTTGCAAACGACTTATCAGATAAAGGGCTAGTGTCCAAAATCTATAAAGAACTTAGCAAACTCAACACCCAAAGAACAAATAATCCAATCAAGAAATGGACAGAAGACATGAACAGACATTTCTGCAAAGAAGACATCCAGATGGCCAACAGACACATGAAAAAGTGCTCCACATCACTCCGCATCAGGAAAATACAAATCAAAACCACAATGAGATACCACCTCACACCAGTCAGAATGGCTAAAATTAACAAGTCAGGAAATGACAGATGCTGGAGAGGATGCGGAGAAAGGGGAACCCTCCTACACTGTTGGTGGGAATGCAAGCTGGTGCAACCACTCTGGAAAATAGCATGGAGGTTCCTCAAAAAGTTGAAAATAGAACTACCCTATGACCCAGCAATTGCACTACTGGGTATTTACCCTAAAGATACAAACGTAGTGATCCGAAGCGGCATGTGTACCCGAATGTTTATAGCAGCAATGTCTACAATAGCCAAACTGTGGAAAGAACCTAGATGTCCATCAACAGATGAATGGATAAAGATGATGTGGTATGTATATACAATGGAATACTATGCAGCCATCAAAAGAAATGAAATCTTGCCATTTGTGATGACGTGGATGGAACTAGAGGGTATCATGCTTAGCGAAATAAGTCAACCAGAGAAAGACAACTATCATATGATCTCCCTGATATAAGGAAGTGGAGATGCAATGTGGGGGGTTAGGGGGGTAGGAGAAGAATAAATGAAACAAGATGGAATCGGGAGGGAGACAAACCATAAGTGACTCTTAATCTCACAAAACAAACTGAGGGTTGCTGGGGGGAGGGGGGTCAGGAGACGGGGGTGGGGTTATGGACATTGGAGAGGGTATGTGCTATGGTGAGTGCTGTGAAGTGTGTAAACCTGGCGATTCACAGACCTGTACCCCTGGGGATAAAAATACATTATACGTTTATAAAAAAATAAATAAATAAAATAAAATAAAATTTAAAAACCTCCCATGGACCCATTTTCTGAAGCTACTGGAAGATGTATCCTTTCAATGCAAAGGAATAAAACAAGAAAAATGAAGACAACAAGGTCAAGATGCAAAGGATACAACATGAGACAGGGAAGACATGTACTACAGCCTGGGACAGGAGTCCAGACAACCCCATGACCTCCATGGTAAGCAAATCAGAGAGCAGAGGTCACCTGATGTGTCTGACCTTATTCTGTGGAGGATTACAATATCATAGGAGAATCTGGCAGGATTCTCTGAACTGATATCATTCTCTAAATGATAGCTAACTAGAAAATAAATGATTTTTTTGTAACTATATACTTTGGAAAAAACAAAAATCGTTCGAAAAAGGTCATGTTACCATAGTATATGACTCAATTCAACAGCTATCAATATTTATGTAATCATCATAATAGAAACAGTAAATAAAGACTTAACCAAAAATTGTGAGGTAACTGTATTGGGAAGATGTTAAAAAAAATGAAGTGGGAGTAGATTTAAGAGTGCGAAATCCTGGGGCGCCTGGGTGGCTCTGTGGGTTAAGCCTCTGCCTTCGGCTCAGGTCATGATCTCAGGGTCCTAGGATGGAGCCCCGCATCAGGCTCTCTGCTCGGCAGGGAGTCTGCTCCCCCCTGCCACTTGCCTCTCTGCCTACTTGTGATCTCTCTGTCAAACAAACAAATAAATAAAAATCTTTAAAAAAATAATAATAACTAAAAAAAAAAAGTGTGAAATCTTCGTCTTCCATAATAGGCAGGAACTCAACAGAAACATCTAAAATTCCTAAATCAGCAAATAACAGTAAAAGTGTATTATTATAGGGACGCCTGGGTGGCTCAGTTGGTTAGGCGGCTGCCTT
>NW_019154092.1:41980262-42024719 GCF_002288905.1 Enhydra lutris kenyoni
AAAAAAAAAGTGTATTATTACATGCTTATACTATACTTATATTATAACATAATTATAACTATAAATAAGGAGGCAAATAATGAGAAACAACAGCTAAGAGACCTAAGTGTGGCCCATTCTGGGGAAAAGGATTCTGGAGAGGGACAGGTGGTCATGCAGTCTTTTCATTTTATGTCAATCACATTATCTGATTTTTTTAAACTAAATCTATATATTACTTCAATTTTAAAAATTAAATGTTTTTAAGCTCCTTCACCTACTCAAATTAAAATTTTTAACATATATGGAAAACACAAAGTTACCATCATAACTAAATTCACAGTGACAAAAATGTAAATTATTCTTTACTGAGGCAAACCAGCAAACTTAAAAAATCTATTTGATATAGTTCGACATTAGTATTCGAGGTACCGTCCAAAATCAAAATTTCAAATTTCCACCATTTATGTGTTTACTGATAAGCAACAGTCATAGCTTGGCCAGAAAAGAGGAATTAAATTAAAACCTATGGTAGTGATAAACACAGAGATCAGTAAAACAAAAGAGAAAATCCAGAAACAGACCCACTACAGTATAATCAGCTGATTTTTGTCAACAATGCAAAAGCCATTCAATGGAGGAAGGGCTGTTGTTGGAACAAATGGTGCTAGAACAACTGGACATCCACAGGTCAAAAAAACAAAACAAACATAAAAACCCTGTATCTTAAAAGCTAACTCAAAAAAATCATAAATCTAAGCATATAACATAAGACTCTAAAACCCTTTCTATTTTTTTAAGATGTTATTTATTTATTTGAGAGAGAGGGAACACAAGCAAGGGGACGGGAGAGGGAGAAGTAGGATCTCTGCCGGGCAGGGAGCCCAATGTGGGGCTCGATCCCAAGACCCTGAGACCATGACCTGAGCCAAAGGCATATGCTTAACTGACTGAGCCACCCAGGCGCCCCTAAAACCCTGTTCAGAAGACAACACAGGAGAAAATCTTTGTGACCTGGGGTCAGGAAGTGCTTAGGCATTACACAAGAGCAGTACCCATAAAAGAAAAAGTTGGTAAGTAAGCTTTACCAAAACTGAAAACTTTTGGTTGGTGAAAGACCTCACTAAGAGGATGAAAAGAAAAGCCACAGGCTTAGAGAAACTATTCATAAGTCACAGACCCAACAAAGGACTTGTATCCAGAACATATAAGGAACTCTAAAGTCAACAATAAGAAAACAATCCAATTAGAAAATATGCAAAAGATTTTAACACATCACCAAAGAAAGCATGCAAATGAGAGACACATGAAAAGGTATTCCATCATTATTAGCCATTCAGGGAACCACAAATTAAGACCATGATGACGTACTGCTACACATCTATTAAAAAAAAAAAAAAAAAACTGACAGTACCAAATGCTGTCAAGAATGTACTGAAAGTAGCTCATATGTTGCTAGTGGGAATGGAAAATGGAAGAGCCTCTCTGGAAAATGGTTCAACGGTTTCTTATAAACACAGGGGTGCCTGGGTGGCTCAGCTGGTTGTCTGCCTTCAGCTCAGGTCATGATCCCAGGGTCCTGGAATCAAGCCCGCAAGCAGCCTGCTTCTCCCTCTCTCCCCTGCTTGTGCCCTCTCTCTCACTCACCATCTCTAATAACTAAATAAAATCTTTTAAAATTTTTTTTAAAAAATTAAACCTATACATACTATTGATACCAGCAGCTGTATTCCTGGAATATGATCCCAGAGAAATGAAAACTTAGGTTCACACAAAAAACTATACCCAAATGTTCTTTCAACACATGAATGAATAAGCAAACAGAAGTACATCCATACGATGAAATAAAAAGAAGGAACTATCTGATATGCCCAATAACTTGAGTAGAACTCGAGGGCATTGTGAGAAAAGCCCATCCCAAAAGGTCACATACTCAAAATAACAGCAACCCTGTGTTTGATGATTATAGTTTATATATGTGAATAAACAACAAGGATGATAAAAGGGACAAAAGGGAGGAATCAGGAATATGTGCTTTGTAGTTATAAGGTACTTCGACTACCCGTGAAGTGATAGAGTGTTATTTGAAAGTGGACTTGGATTAGTTGTAAATGCGTATGGAAACACAAGGTCAACTTCCAAAAAGTTTTAAAAAGTGTAAGTGACATGCTAAGAAAGGAGAGAAAAAGGATTCATTTATGTGCTGCATTAGAACCACAAAAGGCCGAAAGAGTAGAAGACAAAAATAGGAACAAAAATAAGGGCAATGAACAGAAAACAGTAACAAATGTTGGTAGACATTAATACAACTTTATTGTGTATCACTTGAACATCCAGGGTCTAAATTCACCAATTAAAAGAGATTGTCAAAGTGGATCAAAAAAAAAGAAAAAAGACTCAACTATATGCTGTCCACGAGAAGCCCACTTTAAATATAAAAGACACGCACAGATTAAAAGAGATGGAGAAAGATATAACATGCTAACACTAATCAAAAGAAAGCAGAAGTTATATTAATATTAGACACAACCAACCGCAGAGGAAGGAAACTTACCAGGGGTAAAAAAACGGCATTGCATGCTGATAGGAGTCAACGGTTCCAAGAAGACCTGCTCCTTAATGTGCACCGCCTAACATCGCAGCATCAAAACGCATGAGGCAAAAAGTAACCGAAATACAAGAGAGAGAGGAATGCCCTATATTGCAGAGGAAGACCTGAGTACCCCTCTCAGAAATGGTAAGGACCTAGCTGATCTCAACACCATTATCAATCAAAACTGGATCTGACATCTACGGACAACTTCGTCCAATGACAGCGGAATACACATTCTCCTCCTGCTCACCTTGAATAGTCACCAAAACAGACCACATGCTGGGCCATAAAACACATCCTACCTACTTTATCTTTTTTTTTTTTTAAACAAGCCATATAGGGGCGTCTGGGTGGCTCAGTGGGTTAAAGCCTCTGCCTTCGGCTCAAGTCATGATCCCAAGGTCCTTCCTCCCTCCCTCTGCCTGCCTCTCTGCCTACTTGTGATGTCCATCTGTCAGATAAATAAATAAAATCTTTAAAAACAAGCCATATAGGTTATTTTTTAAAAGATTTTATTTCTTTATTTGACACAAAGAAAGAGAGATCACAAGTAGGCAGAGAGGCAGGCAGAGGGAGGGAGGAAGCAGGCTCCCTGCTGAGCAGAGAGCTGGATGCGGGGCTCCATCCCAGGACTCTGAGACCATGACCTGAGCTGAAGGCAGAGGCTTAACCCACTGAGCCACACGGGCGCCCATCCTACCTACTTTAAAAGAAGAGATACCATAAAATGCTTTGAGTGTTCAAAACCAAGAAGCTAGAGAATGAACAATTTAGATGACCGCACGAGGAAATAGTCTGGTGAACGCAGAATACAGGACATTGTAAAGAACCATCACCCTGGGTTCGCCAAAAAGTCAGTACCACGGTAACTAAAATTGTGTGCATGGGGTGGGGGGCTTTTCTAAACCGAAGGAGACTAAAGGGATATTGTAACAACCAAATGTGTATTGAATCTTCAATGAACCCAGGTTTGGAAGAAGGAAAAAAAAAAATTATAAAAGACAATCTTGAGACCGAACCTGATATGGACTGAACAGAAGATATTACATGGACATAAGTGAGATAATGATAACATAATTGAGTAGGAAAATGACCTAATCCTTGGGAGAAGTGTGCTTAAATATTTAGGGGTGAAGTATCATCATATCTGCAACTTCCTTTTAAATGGTTCAGAACGGGCGCCTGGGTGGCTCAGTGGGTTAAGCCTCTGCCTTCGGCTCAGGTCATGATCTCAGGGTTCTGGGATCGAGTCCCGCATCTGGCTCTCTGCTCCGCAGGGAGCCTGCTTCCTCCTCTCTCTCTCTCTCTCTCTGCCTGCCTCTCTGTCTACTTGTGATCTCTGTCTGTCAAATAAATAAATAAAATCTTAAAAAAAAAAAATGGTTCAGAACAAAATAGAGACAGAGCAAACCTGGCAAACAGAGAAAAAGCAAACCAAAGCAAACTATTAGACAATTGCAAATAGTTTAAAAATGGATGGAAGAAGTAGTGTTTATTATACCATTCTCTCTACTTTTCTGTATGTTTGAAACTTACTAAAAATGAGTTTTGGTTGGGGCACCTGGGTGGCTCAGTCAGTTAAATGTCTGCCTTTGGCTCAGGTCATGATCCCAGGGTCCTGGGATGGAGCCCCACATCAGGCTCCCCGCTCAGCAGGGAGTCTGCTTCTTTCTCTCCCACTCCCCCTGCCTGTGTTTCCTCTCTCGCTGTGTCTCTCTGTCAAATAAATAAAAATCTTTTTAAAAAAAAGTTTTGGCAAACAAAAAAGGCTACACACTATGACTCCATATATATAACACTCAAGATGACAAAACTCGTATTGAAACACAGATGGGTGCTTCCAGGCAGGGCACGGAGGGCCGGGGGGCAAAAGGTGATCATAAAGGGGAGCCTGAAGAAGTTCATTTGTGGGAATAGGAAAATTCTGTGTCTTGACTGTGGGGGTGGTGGTTGCTTGAATTATACACATTGATAAAATTTCACAGAGCTATACTCACACAAGGGGAAAAGAATACATGTAAAAACTGGGAAAATTCAAGTATGTTCTGCAGTCTATTGTGTTGTATCAATATTCACTTCCTGATGTAGATAATATACAACCCATGTATTAACACTGGGGGAGAACTGGTGAAAGGTACATGGGATTTCTCTGTATTATTTTTGCAACTTATGTGTCTATAATCATTGCAAAGTAAAAAGTTTTTTAAATCAGCTAAAAAAGTCCAACCCTAAAGTCTGTTCTATAGGTGCAAGAAAGGGGCCAACAAATCATACTAACGGTACTTTCTGTCACAACTACTCAGTTTATTGTTACATATGAAGTTACTTCACCACCTATAATATCATATGATGAGATATTAGGATCTCACTTTTACTTTATTTAATGTCTTGGGATGCTCTTTTACTTTCCCCAAATAAGTTTCTTCAAGTCTTATTCAAAACCAAACTTTTTCAATAAAAGCAAGAGAAATCCTGTGTCTGGTCCTTTAGGGATTCCCCATTAACTTCAGAACTCGGAGAATACACAGATTTTTATGCTCAGCCACCTACATAAAGGCATCGCTATTTCCTTTTGCTCCAAACTTTCCAGTTCTTTTGTCAAATAATCCCTGACACTCCTGAAAACGCCTCAATGAAATATGTTTTACAAAAACAACAAAAAAGACCTCCACAATTTGTTTATAGTCTTCTATATAGTGTATGTAGTTCCTTAAAAGCAATCAGTTAAAAACAATTTACTTTGTGAATTTAATTAGATATATGAATGAACAAAATTCCATCCCACGTCTCCTAGATAAGCAAGGCAAAAATGAGAAATATTATTATCATGGTCTACTAATGAAAATTTAATAAGATAAATTTAATAAAATAAAGTCAGACTTTATTTTTTATTTGCATTTAATTTTTGAATAAGTAATGCACATGGTGAAAAACACAGAGTTCACAGGATATATAATAACGAGTTTCCCATCTCATCTCCTAACCAACCTAGTTTCTCAACTTAGAAAAAATGTTACCAGTTTCTTGGGTATCATCCCTCAGATATCCTGCGGTATATACAAACACATATTTCCCCCTGTTTACACAGACCACAACACACTGTTCATACCTCTTTCCTTTTTCTAATTACTAAATATTAGAAATCACTACATATCTGTATATAAAGTACTTTCTTATTTTTACGATGCTATAACATTCCCGTTTTTAATTTAATAAATCCTATAGTAATGTGCATTTAAGTTGTTTATGGTCTTTTGCAATCATGAATCATTCTCCAAAAGGTATCTGGCATGTGAGATACTTCACAGGTGTATGACATTACACACAGGATAAATTCAGAGAAAGAGAACTGCTAGTCAAAGATTACGTGGGTAGATTATGCCACCTCAAAATATACCACTTTGGCATTTTGATTATTCTGAGCTATAAGCATTTGAAAAACACCATATGCAGGGTGAGGTTTTCCCTGAATTCTCTTTAGCTGCCTAAAGACAGCTCCTCCAAAAGGAACTTCATTTTCGTAAATCCCCTCCTTGAGAGTTTTACCAACCAGGTGACTCATCGCAGGAAGAAAGACTAGACATGGACACCACACCCAGACACATAGTTACAAACTATCGCACTTCCCATCTGTTTTTTTTTTTTTAAGATTTTATTTATTTATTTATTTATTTATTTATTTTTTTAAAGATTATTTATTTTTTTGACAGAGAGAGAGAGAGAGATCACAAGTAGGCAGAGAGGCAGGCAGAGAGATAAGGGGTAGCAGGCTCCCCGCTGAGTAGAGAGCCGGATGCGGGACCTGATCCCAGGACCCTGAGATCTGACCTGAGCCAAAGACAGAGGCTTTAACCCACTGAGCCACCCAGGCGCCCCAAGATTTTATTTATTTATTTGAGAGAGAACGTGAGAGAGAGCATGAGAGGGGAGAAGGTCAGAAGGAGAAACAGACTCCCCATGGAGCTGGGAGCCCAATACAGGACTCGATCCCAGGACTCCAGGATCATGACCTACCTGAGTCGCTCAACCAACTGAGCCACCCAGGCGCCACCCCCCCGCCAATCTGTTCCTCTAAGGGCTTATTCCTCTTTCCTAAAAACCATTTACTCACCCCTAAGAGGCCTACATCTCCCCTCCCCCGTCCCCGTTACAATGGTACTTAAGTCTGAATTCTATGCCACTCCCTGGGTATCGCCCATGTGTACATGAAACACACGTTAATAAACTTTTGTTTTCTCCTGTTAATCAGCCTTCTATTACAAGGGTCTCCGCTAAGAACTCAGAAGGGCGGAGGGGGTTATGCTTCCTCCCCCACACCACCTAGCCGCCTTCTTTCCAAGCGGCCAGCCCGCACTCCTTGCAGCAGGCCTGTTTCTTCACAGCACAGCCACCACCCTTCAATCAAACTTTCTGGTCCCCGCCAACTGATGAGACATAATAGTTTCCAGCACAGTTTTAGCCTGCGTTTTGTTCACTATGAAAGAGGCCATTGCCTGTTCTTACCTGTTGTCTATTTTCTATTAATTTATAGGAAATAAATTTGATTTTCAAAGCAGCTAGAATAGACCACAAAGTTTTAAAATAAGTTCAGTCCAGGACCACTATGAAACCTTTCTAAAAACAACAATATGAATAAAGCCTATAAGCTTATCAGGAAAGACTAAACCGAGTATTAAGGAGCAAAACCATGACAGCCAACTGAGTAC
The DNA here is from genome assembly GCF_002288905.1 of Enhydra lutris kenyoni. NCBI lineage: Eukaryota > Metazoa > Chordata > Mammalia > Carnivora > Mustelidae > Enhydra > Enhydra lutris. The sequence continues at coordinate 41,987,541 of NW_019154092.1, forward strand.
AAGGTGCTATGTGTCCCCTGCTGCTTTTCTTCGCCAAACCCTAGAAATCATGCAAAACATTTTGCTTTATTGTCAGTAATTCCACAGCCATGCTCAGAAATTCACAGGAGACCAGTGGTTGTGAGGAATCCCTATAAACTGGAAAACAGCCGGAGACGAACGGAGAAGGGAAATGGCATTCCAAGGCAAGCACAAGAGCCTTCATCAAGGGCAGCAAGAGTATAAAGCGCAACTCCAGCCCAGAAGCAGAAGGCTAGAAAAAAAGAGCCCAGGGGCAACTGACAGCTATGACAAGGACAACCTGCCCCATCACCCTTGCCCCAGCCCTCACTCCCCTAGGCAGCAACAAGAAGGTACTATCAACAAGAAGGTACTCTCCGCAACAATTCATGCCAAAGATTCCAAACACAAATAGAGACACACACACACACACACTAGCTCGCCCACACACTCCACCTGAACACAATTTACTTGGAACTCCCAAGACCCTTATCAATGAAACCCAGAATAAAATGGAACTTGAAAAAACCCACCATCCAATCACCTCACCCCCTAAGAGCCCTGTTGCTTTTCCCTTGGGCCATGCATCGGACTCCCCTGGCCTTCAGCTCTTCTTTCTCTCAATTTGTAAATGAGCCTGTCTCCTGGGTTCACTAGGGGCTTTCATGATAGGACTTTCAAATCTCTCCCAGTCCCAACCTCCCACCAGAATGCCAGTTCTGTCTACATCCCTAAAATACTTAAGATTGTTTTTAACTCAAGGAGAAGATATAAATATATCATTTTATATACATATATATAAATTTAAATATCTATATAAAAATCAGTAATTTGGGGGATAACAAGGCTCCTTACGTAAGTCTAGACTAGAAAGGAGAAGTGTGCCATCGCTGACACTTTCAGTAATAAACCTTTCAAAGGACCTATCTTTCATGCAGTGTAGTCAAGAACTTGATCTTGACACATTAAAAAAAACTCATACAATCCTCCTTCCCAAAACCACTTTCTCCTCTCAACTTCCCACCATCCCCCTCAAGTTCCCACTATGTAAGAACTACCTTGAAACTTTCTGTAGTATATATGGCCTGTCTCGTGACGTAGATTACTCCTCTGAGACATAAATCAAGCGTCATTAATGCTTCTTCCCTGTCCCTAAGTAACTCCTAGCACACTGCTAAAAAAACGAACAAAACCAAAAAGTAACTTGTTGAAATGGCCAAGGTCAAATGAAAACATCTTCAGTATAAATTAGGAATAAAATATGCTAATTAAAATAAGGTATTGGGGCACCTGGGTGGCTCAGTGGGTTGAGCCTCTGCCTTTGGCTCGGGTCATGATCTCAGGGTCCTGAGATCGAGCCCTGCATCGGGCTCTCTGCTCTGCAGGGAGCCTGCTTCCCCTCTCTCTGCCTGCCTCTCTGCCTACTAGTGATCTCTGTCTGTCAAATAAATAAATATTTTTAAAAATAAGGTATCATTTTTACTCATCATATTAGCAAAGGTTAAAAGAAAACAACCGTGATAGCGTGAGGGCAATAAAGAAACAGGCACCCATGAGTGTGTAGATATTTGACAATATCAAAATTTTAATTGCATATACTCTTTGTGTCAAGGATTTCATTTTTAGAAATTTACCTCAGAGGTAAACTCATGCCAGTTAACAAGTTCTAGCTATACAGATGTTAATCATCTCATTGTTTGGAACAGCAAAGACATAAAATAACCTAGATGACGGTCACGATTACACTACAGGTTAAGCACAGAAGGGACCACTGAGTAGCCATGGAAAAGAATTGAGGCAGGGCGCCTGGGTGGCTCAGTGGGTTGGGCCACTGCCTTCGGCTCAGGTCATGATCCCGGGGTCCTGGGATCGAGTCCCGCATCGGGCTCTCTGCTCAGCAGGGAGCCTGCTTCCCTCTCTCTCTCTCTCTGCCTGCCTCTGTCTACTGTGATCTCTCTCTGTCAAAAAAAAAAAAAAAAATTTTAAAAAAAAAAAAAAAAAAAAGAATTGAGGCAGGACTTATGTGTTGGTGTGTAAAGATATCCTAAATAACTCCAGTAAAAACAAACAAGAAAGACCTCATACAGTAAGACCCCATTCATTTAAATAAACATGTTCATTCCTACATGCGACCAAGCCACTTCTGAAAGGGGAAATAACCAATGGTCCAAGACTAGTTACCTCTGAAGAATGGGACTGGAAATCTGGAAGGAAGGGACTTTTCACTTTATGTTCTTTAGTATTGCCTGATTTTTTTTTTAACTATAAACATTATAATTAAAAGTAAAAAAAAAAAGAGAGAAAAAAGTTAAATTAATGCATTGTTCTCTGTACCTGCTCTTCCTCAGGAAGGATCTGAACGTGCTTCTAGCTGGTGCTTCCACCTCTACGTGAGAGCTGTGCCAGGACTAACACCTCGTCTTGACTTCTCAGTCAAAACCCAAGCATAGATCTTTACTTACAAGCTATTTTAATCTGATGTTCTACTGTTATCATAAATTTAAAAATAGAATTTAACATTTGCCCCCCCCAAAGCAGCAACCTTTCAGAAATCACAATTTCTATCAATGTTATCAGCACTCTTGCCTCGAGTGATCTCACGCAAGCCGACACTTGTTCCCTAGACACCTATCACACGCTTGCTGTAAATGCTGGGTGTTATGGTGGGTACTGAAAATGCAAATATGAATATAAGCAGGTCCCTGCCATTAACAAATTCAAAGCCAAACAGGCCAATAAATGCTTGTAACACAGGGTAAGCATTACCCCAGAGTTCACTATACACAAGAAGCTCTGGAAAGACACAGGCACATCTGAGGCAGAGGAGACGATAAGCGCAATGGGGCTCCTTCTTAGCCAATTTACTTCCATGTTCTATATGCCAGGAACCAGTCTCAGTTCTTTACAACTGTTGATTTATTTAGTTCTCGTTAACAACTCTTAAAGGTGAACACAATTTTCTCATTTTATTGATGAGGAAACAAAGGCACAGACGGGTTAAATACATTGCCCAACATCCCAGAGACAAGTGACAAAGCCAGGATTTCTACCCAGGCAATCTAATTCCCTGATGTGCCTATATGGTTAATTCCCCCATTCCAATCCGGTCCCTGGCCTTGCCCTTTACTAGAGTGACTCTCCAATGACATCAAGTCCTGTAGGGCAGTGAAAAGTAGAGCAATACAATCAGTATTTTAGGAACTTTGTATGGCAACAGATAATGACTACACTTAGCACAGCAAGCATTTCATTACGTATATAATGGTCAAATTAGTCTGCTGTACTCCTGACACTCATGCATTGTATGTTAACTATACTTCAGTAAAAAATTAAAATTAAAAAAATCCTGTGAGTTCTTCGACAGCAACCATAATTCTACATATCATCTTTTAAATCTACCTCTTCCTCTGTATTCCCGCCCCTCGCTAGGCCAGGCTCCTGTAATCCCATGCGACCTAGGGCAACAGTATCTGATTTCTCTGTCTCCGCCTCTTCTGGATTCACTCTGCACCCTCCACACCCGCACTAATCCTTAAAAGGAAATTCCGTCCAATGCTACAATTAAGACCAAAGGTTCTTAGTGTGAGACAGACCCTAATAAGTCTGTGTAGAGTCGGGATGAATCTCTGTTTCATGACTTAAAAACACCACTGTGTAATGGAGGAAAAAAATACTTAAAACTCGTGAGATTTTCGGAGGCTGAAGCAGGATGAGGCAGCATGCAAAGCACTCAGGAAGGGGCCTGGCAGAGGAGGCCAGACAAATAAAGGTCCAATATCATACATCTTTATTTTTAGCAAAATCACCACTTCCATCACTTCACTCACCAGCTCAAAAACATGCAATGATTCCTCATTGCCTGAAAAACAGAGGGCAGTATTGACATTCAAGACCCTCCAGTCCGAAAGCTCACTTTCCAATTTATTTCCAATGACGTTCCAAACCAGTACTTCCCAAACTTAAACATACACAAGAACACCTGAGGAGCATATGGTTAAAAATGCAAATGCCTGGGGATGCCTGGGTGGCTCAGTCAGTTAAGCGTCTGCCTTCGGCTCAGGGCATGATCCCAGGGTCCTGGGATCGAGCCCCACATTGAGCTCCCTGATCGGCGGGAAGCTTGCTTCTCTCTCTCCCACTGCCCCGCTTGTGTTCCCTCTCTCACTGTGTGTGTGTGTGTGTCTCTCTCTCTCTGTCAAATAAATAAATAAATAAAATTTCTAAAAGAATAATAAAAAATAAAAAATTATTTTTAAGAATGCAAATGCCTGGGGGCACCTGGGTGGCTCCATCAGTTGAGCCTCTGACTCTTGATTTCAGTTCAGATCATGATCTCAGTGTCACTGGATCAAGCCCCAAGTCAGGCTCTGAGCCCAGCAGGGAGTCGGCTTGAGATTCTCTCTCCCTCTCCCCCTCCCCACCCCACACTCTCATGCTCTAGCATGCTCACGCATGCACACTCTCTCTCTCTCTCTCTCTTAAATAAGTAAATCTTGGGCGGGGGGGAAGCAAATGCCTGGGTACCAAAAATTCAGAATGCTAAAGTAGGGCCCATGCATCAGCATTTTCTAAAACACATTCATACTGATTTGGATACAAGTAGCCTGTAACCTCAGTTTGCAAGTAAGTATCATAGCAAGGTAAAAGCAAGCAGTCTTCTCAAACGCCCAGCCCGCGCATCCACATCTCTGCTCCTGCCATTCGTACCACATCTGATCCACGGCACCTTCCACCCTACTCACTAAGCACAGAAGGAGCTCAGCTCTCTCCTTCCTCTGAAATCCTAAGCACTCTATCTCCACCACTCACTTCAGCAATCCTTCCAGTAACACCTGGTTTGCTGTCTGACTCCCATACTGCTACTTAACTTTTCATGTTATTTCCCCAAGTCAATTTTACCATCATGGACAAAAGCAATACCCTGACAGGAAATGATATGCTCAATATTTTATATTTAATTTAGGAAATATTTGATAGACACGTAAAATTAAATCTCCTCTTTTATGTGTACTGACTTGCTAACTCAGGATTCAATGTACCTTAAATGGAAAGTAAACATTAATGGAACTGAAAAATCCATAACCAAATTCCATAACCAAGTTCTGTCCTAACACCCTCAAAATATGCAAATGATACTCTACTGTATTTTGTCCCAACTCAGGCTGAGAATCCATTAATCATAACCTATATTCCAGAATTGCCTGCTTCCTGAGAAAGGAAAAAAAAAAAAATACACATGCCCCTCATTTGTACTCGAGACTTTAAGGTGAAAGCCCACAGTTGAAATAGGAGACTAGAGAAACAGTGGGCAATGGTCACTAGCCAAAGGACATGTTAAATGCACAGGTGCCATTAGTCCACCAAGTAATGGAACATTCTCTAAAAGGTTACTATGTTCCACATGCTATATTAAGTACCCTGGGGTACTCCACTCCATCAAAATGGGAGTCATGAGGGACGCCTGGGTGGCTCAGTTGGTTAAGCGGCTGCCTTCGGCTCAGGTCATGATCTCAGCATCCTGGGATCAAGTCCCACATCGGGCTCCTTGCTTGGCAGGGAGCCTACTTCTCCTTCTGCCTCTGCCTGCCACTCTGTCTGCTTGTGCTCACTCTCACTCCTCTCTCTCTCTGACAAATAAATAAAATCTTTAAAAAAAAAAAAGGGAGTCATGAGAATAAAAAGATTAAGCTCTCAAAGATCAGAGGAGGTGTGGAAGACGGAAAAGTGACGGGTAGGAACTGAACTGGCAGAGCTGAGGAAGCCCCAGTGTGCCTGCTAAAGGGGACCTGAACAAGAGGCAAGCCAGCCCACCCCATGGAGCCACAGGAAAGCCAAAGAGCTGGAGAAAAGCACCATGCAGACAGGAGCAAGGTGCAGAGCTAAATAAAGTGGGCCCCGCCAACCCCTTCTCCCCCCCCAACGGAGACCTCGTGTGCGCTCTCTGGATAAATGCGACTGGAGACACTCTGGCCTCCAGAGCCCAGGATGGGAGGGTGATGAGGAGGAGGATGAAAACAGGAGACTGCGGTTCAGGTGTGTTTGCTGCAGGCACATGGCGGGCTTCCCCGCCTCCAAGACAGGGGACTGGAGGCGTCTTCTCGAGAGAAGCTGAAGGGGCACCCAGAGAAAAGTTCACAATATTTGGGATCCCCCTCATTTCAAAAGCTGCCCCGCCACCCTGGCAATGTCCAGCCCTCAAGAAAATCACTCGCACAAACCGCTTCAATCTTAAGTGAACAAGCAAAAATCACTGGACTTGTGAGGAAAGCCTACAACACTAATCATAGAAACCAAAATATACCAAAGAAAGGAATTCTCAGATACTCCAAAGAGGCTTCTCAGAAAAAAATTTAAAAATAAGACAGCCTCAGAGAAGTAAAGCAGTAAAAATAATAAATGCAAACATTTATTTAGCACCTACTATTCCCCAGGCACTATTCAATCCTTTACACATGTTAACTCATCTATACCTGAGGTAGTATTGTCATCTTCTCATTGTGTAGATCATGGGTCAGCAAATCACAACCCAAGGGGCCAAATCCAGCCTGCCGTCCAAAGAATGATTTTTACATTTTTAAACAACTGGAGGGGGAAAAAGTATGCTGTGACATGTGGAAATCACATGAAATTAAAAAGCCAGTGTCCATAATTAAAGTTTTACTGGAACACAGCTATGTTCAATTATTCACATATTGCCTGTAGCTGCTTTTGTGATACAAAAGCAGGGCTGAGTAGTTACTACAGAGACCAGATGTGATGTTCTCATGCCTTTATGCTGCTGTTCACCACACTACAAATCTCAATGATGCAGACAGAAGTCAGCATTTCAAGTGTCTTGCATGTTGCAACGCTTATTACCAGTGATATCTGTCATGTGGAAACAAGAAAAGAAGTAGACTTTGATGTCACGCTTTTAGCAAAGCATAGATCATTTTTTTTAAATATGATGAAATGTCAAAGCATCGTGTCTGTTATGTAACAGCATCGTACTTGTACCAGAATACCATACAGGAAGACATGACCAGCTAAGCACTCATCACAACAGACTTACAGGCCTACCAGGGAGCACGACCAGGGGAGCTAGCAAACCTAAAACGTGACATTTCGTCACAGCAGAGTGTCTTCCCATCAACAAAGGATAAGACTGAGGCTGCAACCAAAGTAAGGGAAGTTCCAAACGGCTCACGTGTTAACCAAACAAGAAAAGTCACAGACCAATCATAAGTTAAACTAAACAGTGTTTGATTACAGCAAAGAAATGTGTCCAGAAAAAGGAAACATCTTTCAGACCTGTCATTCAGTGAAAATAGCTGTTCAGAGAGCAGTCTGTATGCAACAATTACAGCTCTGAATATTTCCCCCCAGAATGGAGAAAAATACTAATTCAGTACAACCTGAAGTGGAATCTGCTAAGACGCGTAATAACTGATGGCGGTAAAAATGCATGTGAAGCTGGGCGCCTGGGTGGCTCAGTGGGTTAAGCCTCTGCCTTCAGCTCAGGTCATGATCTCAGGGTCCTGGGATTGAGTTCTGCATCAGGCTCTCGGCTTGGCGGGGAGCCTGCTTCCCCACTCCCCCTGCCTGCCTCTCTGCCTACTTGTGATTTCTCTCTGTCAAATAAATAAATAAAATCTTTAAAAAAAAAAAAATGCATGTGAAGCAGAAGAAACGTAGATGGCTAAATTAACAAACCTTGTGGAAATGCAAGGTGTCTAAAACCTACTCGTTCGTTATTCACTGTATAACCAATGACCAGGTAGATGGCAAAAAATACCTGAATCTACCACGTTACTGAACCAGTTACAACAGTTAACTTCATTACTTTCATGAACTTTACCACCATCAGTTCTAAGAAAATTCCATCAGAAACAGAAGCTGAATATCCTGATCTGTCCTGGTTTAGCCACGGTACAGTTTTTACGGAAATTTTTCAAGCTCAGAGATGAGAACAAAATTTTTCTGAAGAACCTCGCTCAGTTACTGTTACTAAACACTAAATGGCTTTGAAAATTCATTTTTGCTGCAGATTTGCTCATATTTCTCAATGAATTCAATCTAAAATTAAAAGGCCAGTAATACTTCCATGTAAAACCTGCACTGAGGTAGTCATTTCACAGGACAACTGACACTGAGTCGCAAGTGATGCTGGGCTGCCTTACACATTCGACATGCTATAAAAAATTAAAATGAGATGCAAGATCTCCAATGCCACACAAATATGTAATAAATGCATTTTCCAAAATCAAACTACAGTTCCAGCATTTTTCAGACCTCAATACAAGTTCCACATTTCAAAAACCATTTAACTGTGCAACAAGAAGCTTCTACCTAACCCTCAACTGGAAGGGATTAGTGATCAATGCGATGATTTGCTAAAAGGTAATTATCAAGAAAGGAATCTAGCAGAATTCTATAGATACTTTCCAAGCAATAATATGCTCCGCTAAAACCCTATCTTCATGGACTGACATCAGCATTTGGAGGTACCATGTAAAAAGATACTGTCAAAAGCAAAATACAAAAAAATCTCATTACAAACCAACATTAAATATGATCATTTGTGATCAATATTGACTACTGAGGTTTAAAGTTGGTATACCCTGGGGCGCCTGGGTGGCTCAGTGGGTTAAGCCTCTGCCTTCGGCTCAGGTCATGATCTCAGGGTCCTGGGATGAAGCCCACACTGGGTTTTCTGCTCAGCAGGGAGCCTGCTTCCCCCTCTCTCTCTGCCTGCCTCTCTGCCTACTTGTGATCTCTGTCTGTCAAATAAATAAATAAAATCTTTAAATTTAGTATACCCTGTTAGACAAAATGTTATTCCCCCCCCTCCAAAAAGAGATTTCATTCTTCTCAGTAGCAAAACTTATTACAAAATAAATTATCCTCAACCATTATTCGTATTGTATTTTGAATTTCATCAGTAAAGAACTTGTGAAAAATTTTCCTCTCCCATTACATAAGTACCTGTATAATAGCCTTCACTTTGCCTTTTGGCCTACGAAGCCCAAAATATTTACAATCTGGCCCTTTACACAAATCTCTGCCAACTCTTGGGCTAAACAAATAAACGGAGGCAAAGAAAGATTAAGTGACTGCTCCAGACTACAGTTAGAAAGTGGCATACCAGGGTTCACACCTAGGCAGGCTGGGTGCAGAAACCACTAGGCCACATTGCTTCCATGAACCAAGAACAAGATGTCACAGAAAAGGAAACAGCTGAAGGACAAGAAAGGATACCTGAAAAGCCCTTTAAAAAACTGGACAGAGAGAAGATGGAAACTTCCATAATAAAGAACAAGAGACAAACATGGAAAATGTTAGTAACAGGAACTCCAAAAAGCAACTCCAAAAACAGAGGAGTGTTAAGTCAAGACACTGCCCAGCCGGGTGCGAGTGCCCACCTCACGTGCACACTAGAAAGCCAGGAAGCCTCTGGAACAGGGACCAAACAACTCCACGCTCATGGCAACAGCAGCAGCCACAGCAACATCCTGCATCAGTTTCCTGGGCCCCGGTCCCCACAGGCCTTTCACAGTATTTGGTAAAAATTAGTACTATGTTCATGAAAAAATACGCAAATGGGGGTGGGGCACAGGGAACCGAGTTAAATTACTGGGCTCAGCAGTGAGCAATATTTATGTACTCCTAGCAAGGTAAACACTGAGCACTAAATTAGCCAAGAATTCTCATGTCTCTCTACTAGAAGGGCTGGAAGGGAGGGGAGGAAGAGGAAGAGCACCTCATCTACCATAACAAGGAGTTAACAGGTGTCATCCACAATGGATAAATCGAAAAACAGCCACTGAGCCGGATGACGTATAAACATGGTCAAGGGTGGTTGACTCTGGGAACCAGACTTCAAAGGACAGGGAAGACAGGGTATGGCTCATTTTTTATAATAATGCCTTCTGATATTATTTATCTTTTCTAAAACATAAGCATTACTTTAAGTAGAAAATTAACTCTTAAACAAATTAGAGAAAACGTGCTTTACTATTCACTATCACGATCACTGATTCACATAAACAACTCAATGTGCAAATACCAAAGAGCAGTGCAGGGTTGAAAACACAAACTAGCATTACCCAAGCTCTATCCCTTCAAGCTTATGTAAGCACAGGGGGTCTGTCATTATCGCCTGAGTGCCCACTGTGTAGCCAGCACGATGCTAAGTGCCAAGATTGCAAATATGAAGAATGGAATTTATTTACAGTTGAGTAGGAGATACAGCTAAATTAACATGAAATTATAATACAGCAACTACTCAAGACTCAGTGAAAGCTTCCCAGAGGTCAGACCACAAAAGCTAAGACCTGAAGGATAAGAAGGATTGGCCTACTTGGGTGTGGGGTTCAGAAAATTGTCCAAGCAAAGAGAAACTAGGTATAAAGGCCTCAAGTGAAGACAAAAACAGGCAAGGGCCCATTCAAGGAACTGAAAGAAGTTCCACAACTTCTGGAATAGGGAGGGAATCAGAGTGGAAGCAAAAAAGGCCAGAGAGCAAGCTGATGCTTAATGCCTTACAACAAGAAGACTTCCTAATGGGCTTCTACTTTGCCCACTGGAACTGTAAGATCACACCCAACCCTGAGGCTTGTAGATCAGAGAACTCTTCCACTCTACGCTGATGATTTCAAAATATTTAAGTCCAGTGCAGAATGTTCTTGAGGGTACCAGACCATTTACCTAACGGCATGCCATGCTGATCACCATCCAGACCCAGAAATCAAGGACCACACCCTAAGGACGACAGAGTAAGAAACCCAGTCCCCTGTGACACTGAGCCACCACACCAGCCCTGGATTGTCGATCTGGACTTTTACATGAGAAACAAACATGTTTAAGCTATTATTCAATCAAGTGTCTGTTACCCCCGGCCAAACCTAATCTTAACTGAAGCAGGAGGCTTTAAAAGTGTTCTAGGGTGGGGTGCCTGGGTGGCTTAGTCAGTTAAGCGTCTGACTCTTGGTTTCAGCATAGGTCATGATTTCGGGGTCGTGAAATCAAGTCCGAGTCAGGCTCCGCACTAAGTAGGGAGCTGGCTTAAGATTCCCTCTCCCCCTCTGTCCCTCCCTCTGCTCCCCTGCATGCTCGTTCTCTCACTCTCTAAAATAAATGAATAAATCTCTTTAAAAAAAAAAAAGGTATTCTAAGGCGAAGGGTTACAAGAGATATTCTGAATGAATTGTTAAGATTCAGTGACTGAACCAATCTAAAAAAGAAATTATCAGCCATATGACATACAAAATGTACACTGTTTAATTCTTCCAGTGTCTTTATTGAATTAACAGCCACTTTTAGTATCTGCATTTTTATTTTCTTATTTATTTTAGAGCAAGTGTGGTGTGTGCCCGCTGGGGGAGGGGCAAAGGCAGAGGGAAAGAATACCAAGCAGACTCCACACTGAGCCTGGAGCCCAACATGGGGCTCAATCTCACGACCCTGAAATCATGACCTGAGATGAAACCAAAAGCCGGATGCCTAACCAACCGAGCCACCCAGGCGCCCAGCATTGTCTGTAAGTTGAGATATAAGTGACATGTAGCACTATATTAGTTTCTGGTGTACAACATAATGTTCCCTAGGTGTATATTGCAAAATGATCACAATTAAGTCTAATTAATATCCATCACCATACATAATTACAATTTTTTCTGATGATGAAAACTTAAAAGATCTACTGTTAGCAACTTTCAAATATATAGTAATTATTAACTACAGTCGCCATGCTGCACATTACTCCCCCAAACCATGACTTAAAATTACATGTTTATACCTTTTGAGCACCTTTACCCATTTTGTCCACACACCCAGCCCCACCCCAACCCCACAACCCCGGCCTGGTGTCTGCATATTTAAAGATAATGATAAAAATTAGATAAGATCAAAAAGTACCAACCAAACTTCCTGAAAGGAATGAATAAAAAAAATTTTCTGTTAATAAGACCTATTTGTAAAGCTGTTCTCAACCCTACTAGCTTAGGTTATTTTGACTAGTAATAGTAATAAGTAACAGATGGATAACTTACACTGTTTACATGCAGTTTTTAAGTAGAAGTTCAGAGCACTAGCTCCACGAAGAACCTTCTAAGGGGAAACGAGTTGAGAGGCAGGAGCAGACAGCAAACAGTTCACCTTACACTTAACTGAGAAGTGGTACACTGAAACACACCACCATCACAGCCAGGACCTTCACACCCGGACACAGTCAAGGCCTTGAGAGCGAAGGTGGAATGCACAAACCCCTCAGGAAGTAGGATACGAGACTAGAGGACTTCCTAAAGTCCTCTGTACCTCCTAGACTCAGTCTTCTCTCAATCCTGGGAAAGAAAGAGCAGCAACAGCCATCAGGCCCCTTACCTGTTCAGGCTCACAGCCCTTTTCAACCAAGTCACAGAAAGAAAAGTTGAGAAGGAGCCTCAACTCCAATTCTTTCTGGAGTTCATTCTTCCTGAACATTTTCTCACTTTAACAGTCTTTCTGGGGGTGCTTGGGTGATTCAGTCAGTTAAGCATCCAACTCTTGATTTTGGCTCAGGTCATATCTCAAGAGTCGTGAGACTGAGCCACATGTCAAACTCTGCACTGAGTGTGGAGCCTTCTTGAGGTATTCTCTCTCTCTCTCTCTCCCTGTCCCACTGCCCCTCCCGGCAACTCCCTCTCTCCAAAAACAAAAAAGTCTTCCTGTTGATTTGGGAGTACCTCGATCACCCCCAGGACAGAGACTTCTCAATGGGAGCACAGGAGCGATCACTGCCCCAGACTGTCCTATGACTTCAAGAAGCTGCTGAGCATTACATACACTCTGATTACAAGTATACAGTACTTAAAAAACATAAATACAAGGAGACCAAAACTAAATACAGAAAGACTTTACACATTGCTTTAATGCTTAATCACTTTTAAAGGTCTCATTTTACCAAAACCTACACTGCAAGCACACAGGTACTTCTCATGTTGGTCAAAGTCACTGAAAAGGAAAACAGAGTGGTGCTCTCTATCCCTAACCATTCCCATTACCTAAAGTGAAAGACAACACACTGAATTTGTAGCAATAAAGGAAGCCAACTCAAGGAATCAAGTGTCAGCAAAATGTCCCGAAACACGCTATGGTAGGCAGAACAACAGCCCCGAAGATGTCCATATCCTCATCTCTGGAACCCGTGATTGTTAGCTTACCTGGCAGAGGGGATTTTGCAGCTATAATTAAGTTAAGAACCTTAGGATGGGGGAAATTCTCCTAAATTATCCAGGTGGGCCTGATCTAATCACACGGGTCCTTAACCTTTCCCAGTTGTGATCAGAGACCTACTACAGAATGGACGGAGAGATGCAATATTGCTGGCTTGGAAGAGGGAGCACGAGGGAGGCGAGGCAAGGAATACCGGTGGCCTCTAGAAGCTGGAAGAAACAAGAATACAGATTCTCCCCTAGAAACCTCCAGAAAAGAACACAGCGTTGCAGACACACTGATTTTAGCTGAGTAAGACCCATTTTGAACTTCAAAATACAGAACTTAAAAATAATGTGTGTTGTTTTAAGACACTAAATTTGTGGTAACCTATTACAATAAGCATAGAAAACTAATATATGCATGGGGCCTGGGTGGCTCAGTCAGTCAAGTGTCATAACTTCAGGGTCCTGGAATCAAGCCCTACTTAGGGCTCTGTGCTCAGAGCCAAGTCCATTTGTCCCTTTCACTCCCCCTTTGTCCTTCCTCCCCCTACCTCATGCCCTCTCTAAAATAAATAAAATCTTTATTAAAAAAAAAAAGAAAGAAAACTAATACATAGTAAACTTCTAACAATATGTGAAAGTATCTAAAAAAGTGTAATCAAATTGCCCAAATATTCAGAGCAATGAGACATACGTTATTAGTACATGTGTATTTCACTTTTTAAAATTTGCACTTTAAAATTTACTTCTATTTTTCTCCTGCTCTCCTGCTGCTCCGGCTCTCATGAAAACTCCATCAGTTAAAATGCCAGCCAAAGTGACAATTCTTTGAACTTTCTGTAGAAGGATGAACCATATCAACCAAAAAAATAAGAGAATAACAGGAAAAAAATCAGGAAACAATTATACCATGTTTTTTAGAGAGTCAACATCAAAGTGTTTGCACTATGTAATTCCCTTCTACCAAATGGATGTACATTTTAAAAAATAAGTCCTTCTAGGGACGTGTGGGTGGCTAGTGGGTTGAGCCTCTGCCTTCAATCGGGTCATGATCTCAGGGTCCTGGGATCGAGCCGCCTCCCACTCTCTGCTCCTCCCACTCTCTGCTCGGCAGGGAGCCTGCTCCCCGCCCCCCCGCCCCCGCTTCCCTCTCTGCCAACTTGTGATCTCTGTCAAATAAATAAATAAAATATTTTTTAAAATAAATAAAAAATAAGTCCTTCTAAATATTGATATTAAGAGCTTACTATTAATTTTTCTAGATGTGATAATGGTAATGTGGACATATTAAGAAGAGAGTGACTCAACCTTCTACAGATATACACTCAAATATTTACAAATGAAATGGTATGCCTATGACCTGCTTTAAAATAGCCGGGAGTGGGGATAGGAATGGATAAGGGAGATGAAAGTAAATGAGCCTGAATTACTAATCACTGAAGCTGGGTAATGGGTACATGAGCGATATTAAATTATTTCAATGTTTAAGCTTTTCTGTATTTAAAAGTTACATAAACAAAGTCCTTGGACTCTCTCATAATAATACAGACTCAATATATTTAACAGTTGAATCTCCTTCTTGTGACATTGCCCCCCTCAACTCTCTGCCACTCAAGCCACCTGCAATTTATAGTTCAATCGATTATTTTTTAAAATCAATTATTCTTAAATCCCCAACTCATTTTACCCTATTAACCTTAAGAGTTTCACCAAATCACTTAACCTCTAAGAGCCTGTTCTTCATCTACAGAATGGCAATATTTATACCTGGCCACTCTGAGATGCCAAGAGATAATCTAAGATAAAAATTACAAAAAAGAATAATCATTCTAGAAATCTATATTCACAAATTTCATGCTCAGCAGCAACCATTCCCCTACTCCTATAGATCTCTTCCCTCCACCTCCAGTTTCCTTCTGGCGCCCTCCACCATCAGACCAAAGGCCTGGGTTCCTCTTTAAGATAACACTCCCCTCCACGGAGTCCATCCCCCATGTTTTCACAACAGCTT
The DNA here is from genome assembly GCF_002288905.1 of Enhydra lutris kenyoni. Classification (NCBI taxonomy): domain Eukaryota; kingdom Metazoa; phylum Chordata; class Mammalia; order Carnivora; family Mustelidae; genus Enhydra; species Enhydra lutris. The sequence continues at coordinate 42,002,727 of NW_019154092.1, forward strand.
CTCCCTACACGCCTCTCCCTCCAACCTCCCGTCTCCCCTTCAGGGGTCCCACTCCATCTACACTCCTAGTCCGTTCATTTTGTGTACCCCATTGCCGGCCCTATCACAATCACCCCAACATTCCTCTACCCCAGTTCAGTACTTTCTGCTATCAGCTTTATCACCCACTACTGCCACCAGCTCTCAAACACCTGGGCTAACTTCCCACCCTTTCGGTTAAAACACAACTGCAAGGTGTCAGGAAGTGGGAATGGGGGAAATAAAGAGAGACTGTTAATGAATACGAGTTTCTTTTTGCGCGATAAAAATGTTGTGGAATTAGTTGCACAACCCTGAGAATATGCTAAAAACCACGGAGTTATACTTTTAATTGTACTTTTAAAGGGTGAGTTTTATGGTATGTGAACTACTTCTCCAGAACAATGTATATACCTCAAGAAAGAAAAGGAAAGAAAGAGCAACACTATTGCTCACCCTGCCCATTACACGCCCATGTGTCAGATCCACATCGCCCCATCTCCCGAAGCCCCTATCTACCTGCTCTTCAGTATCCCCCCAACTCTTAACACTAGACTCGGACAGAGGTCCCTCTCATTCTTGACTAACACACTCCCTCATCCTTTAAGTGCCACTGTGCCCTGAAAGGGGGTGGGGGGAAGATGCGGGCGGCTCTCGGGGCCCAGGCACAACCCCTCTACGGTGGCCCAGTCCCCCACTGTCAGGAAAGGACCCTCTCCCCCGTGCCAGCGGAGCTGTCCCGACGACGGGATGCGTCCGCGAACCCGCTCGGACAAGGGGCTGGGGGCCCCGCCAGGCTTCTAGGGCCGCTCCGCTGGGGGCGGCGCCACAGCCCACCTGTCTCAGCCGCAGGGCAGATCCGCTTCCAGCTCCACCGACACACGAGTTTGGTGGCAAGGGGGGATCGGAAGAAGCCGCCGCCGCCGCCGCAGCCAGGGTGGCGCACGCCGGCTCAGGCCTTCATGATTCCACGTCTCTGCGGCTCCGGCTTCAGCTCCGGCTCGACTCCCGCTCGGCTCCCGCCCCGGCCGCGTCCGTGCGGAGGCCGGGAGGCGGGGAGAGAAGAGGGAAGCGGCAGAGAACGCCGCTGGGGACCGAACGGCCGAGCGCGCTCCGGCGGACGATCACGTGGCGCGCGGCGCGCAGACTTCTGGGAAGTGTAGTCCTTCAGACGTTGGACGTTCCTCCACCCTTCCAGCGCATCCAGGGCAACGGCAAAGCCACGTGGCAAATTCGAGAAGCGGCTAATCCCTATTACAGATCGCTGGATCGCAAACACCACACCAATGGTGTGACTTAGCTTTGTTAAGGCCCCTGTTTTTTCCAACTCGGATAACCATCCCAAAGTCAGCAGTTCCGTGTAGGGCTCTGAAGAGTTGGAAAGAGGAAAATAATTTATCTTGGGGGTATTATTATTTTTTATCTCTATCTTTATTCTTTGCAAACCCTTGTGTCCAGAGCTGACTTCCAGAAAATAATTTTTAATGAAGGCAGGTAGTAGGTCTATAACTAACTGCACCATTTACGGAAAGGGCAGATCCCATAGGAAAGAGTGTCGATACTGTGCAGTTCCCAAAAAATGAAATTAGAAGTGAAATGAGCCTGTTACCAGACTGGCATACGTCCTTGAGTTTTTCCCATCAGTTTCCTCTTCTTAAATAAATGCAAGATGATGATAATTCTTCTCATATAGGACTATTGCCGAATCAGTAACAGTAATTAACAAGTCCCATTATGGGTTGTTTTCTATGTGCAGTACACTGTTGTTTCTCCAAATAACACTGAGATAGATAACACTATTCTGTTTTACAATCAGTGTGTCAAATGCACTCTGAGAAGTACCATACATATCTTCTATGTACTTTTCTGGCATCTGTTGCCAATATATTCCCCGAGCTTACAGATTATTTCAGGAAAACACACTAAAACACAAAGTACCTGAGAGCCTAGCTAAGAAGAGGTGGGCACTACTATGCAGCCATTGTAAAGGATACTAGGGATACACGCTCATGTTATATCCAGCGGAAACAGTATGTATAATATCCAATTTTCATAAATGAATTATATTTATGTTTATTATATACGTATATACACACACAGTGGGGGGAAAGGCTAAAAGAATATTAACAATTATAAACTTTGAGGAATGAGATCTCATGTAATTAAATTCCATTTTTCCCTGTTTCCTATTTTTCCTGCAATGAATATGTGTTACATCTATAGTTTTATAATTTTTATTTTTAAATTTTAGCAAAAAGAGAGGCCCCCAAACCAAACTCAAAGTACTTAATATTTTTGCCTGTACCAAGAATTACACCCTCTAGCTACCCCAAAATGATCTAGAAATAAATGTGAACCTCTCTTCAGAACTAGCATTATAGACCAAGAAGCAACTCATCCTAATTTAAGGCAAACTTGTTATTAAAATTTAATGTCCCCTCTTTTTAATATTTTTTGGAGAACTTGAAATAAAAACAGTCTTACCAGTGTTCCTTAGTAAATGTTAAAATACTGCTAGGCAATCATCATAAATCAGAGTGTTAAATTAGGAACGGTTTTCCCAATATATGAACCATAAATTGGAGTAGCAATCTTTCACAAACCTTTTATTGTACATGTAATGTGCTAAGTATTATCTTTTGTCACCATCTCTCAACACTGTCAGAACCACTGTCATGATAACTTTGACCAACTCGATTACATCAGCGTCAGGTTAGTGCAGAAACACTAGCAGGAAAGTCATGAAAACCTACTAAATGCAACTGGGTGTCCTGGTTGGATCCTAGAACCAAAAAAAGGCAATAGTGGGAAAACTTATGAAATCCAAATGAAGTCTGGAGTTTAGTTAAGGGTATTGTACCAATGTTAATTTCCTAATTTTGACAAATGTGTTACTGTTATTATGTAAGATACTAACATTAAAAGAAACTGGGTGAAGGATGTATAGGAACTCTGTGCTTTACAATTCTTCTGTAAATCTAAAATTATTGCATGTGCTAGGCAGAGTAATGGTCTCCCTGAAGACATCCACATCTTAATCCCCAAAACCTATCAGTTTCTTTGGTTACATAGCAAAGGGTTAAGATAACAGTAGTTTGCTAATCAGATGACTTTCAAAGAGGGAGACTATCCAGCATTATCAGGGTGGGCCTAATGTAATCACAAAAGTGAAAAGTGAGAGGAAGTCAAGAGAGATAAATATGGCTCTGCAGCTGTATAAGTCTCTGCCCTCAACGAGGAGTCTGCTTGAGATTCTCTCTCTCCCTCTCCCTCTGTCCCTCCCCCATTACTGCTCATGTACTCTCACTCTCTCTAAAATAAATAAATACATCTTTAAAATAAATAAATATGGCTCTGTAAGAAGATGAAGTGATGCAGTGTGAGGACGAGACATTGCTGACTTTGAAGATGGCAAGACACTGGGAACATATGCAGTGGCCTCTAGAAGCTGAAAAAGACCAGGAAACAGATTATATCCCCTAGAGCCTCCAGAAGGGAACCCAGTCTTACCAATACCTTGATTTTAGCTCAGTGAGAATTGTGTCAGACTTCTGACCTCCAGAACTATGAAATTATAAATGTGTGTGGTGTTAAGCCACTAAATCCATAGTAACTTATTATAGCAGCAAATGCAAAATGAATACATTCAAAAATATGAAGTTTAATTAAGAAACAAAACTTCCAAATGGCTGTTTCTTTTCCCAACACATTTTCAATCTCAGACTGTACCAGTATTCATCCTACTTAGAAAGTAACTGTAAAGCAGAAAATGTACAAAGAAAAGATACTTTGCTTTGGAAGGCATATATATTTTGCAGCAGCAGACCTATACCTTGCCAGCACATTTTGGTTAGACTATTATGAAAATCAACTATACCCAGAAATATGTTGGGTTCCCCAGGAAAGCCAGTCAGGCAGTGAAATATCCAGTGAGTTATTGGAAAAATTATGGTGTCTGAAATTGCAGTCCTACATAACCTCTTCATGGCCCTCCTTACTCAGAGACTTTCCAGAGAGATACTTAAAAGGAAGACTCATGTTTCTGATTGACGACATCCTTTGGCTCAATCATTCAGCACATATTTACTTAGCAATTCTCTGTGCATTATGCTTTAGACCTGAGCCTGACCTCAAAAGTTTAAAGTCTAGTAGACCAGACGGGCATTATACAATCAAAAATTGGGTTAAATTGCCATGAAGGACAAGATTATCCAGCACAGCCTGGTATCCAGGCCCAAAGGAACAGCTTTTTGAGAAATAAATGTGAAAATAAATCACCTGGGACTGCCAGGATCAGAATTTTCATTGACATCTTAATAACAAGATTTACATCTGCAAAACTGAACTTTCCTTTGGTATTAAAACAAACAACAAACAAACGCAGAGCGGATCTAAATCAACAAGAAGATTGGGTGGCTGTCAGTTGGCACGTTTGTCTTCAGCTCAGGTCATGATCGCAGGGTCCTGGGATGGAGCTCACATGTTGCTTTGGGCTCCCTGCTGAGCAGGGAGTCTGCTTCTTCCTTTCCTTCTGCCTCTCCTCCTACTGGTGTTCTCTCTTTCACTCTCTCTTGTGTTTACTCTCCCCCCTCTTTCAGATAAATTTTAAAAATACATAAATAAATCAACAAGTTATTTCAGAAGTGCTAAATGCCACCATGGCCCTTTAGGAATATAATAGCTCTCCAAATCATCAAATGGTCTCGGTTATGGACACTGAGTCAACCTTTTACTAGGGACTGACTCCCTTTTTTAGAACCTAAAGGGCCAAAAAAGACCCATGCCTAACAGAAGGCCCCCCCCACAAGCAAGATCAAGACTACTTACAGATTATTGTTTCAAACCTATTCCAAGAACAGTGCTCAGATTTTCAATGCCCTGAGAGCAGACTATGGAGTCAGATCTGTACTTAAGTCCTGGTTCCATAATTTATGAGCTGAATGGTTTGGAAAGCTAACCATCCTGGCCAGTTCAGGCTGCTCTAACAGAATACTGCAGAGTGGATGGTTTAAACAACAGACATGGTTCTCACAGTTCTGGAGGTGGGAAGTCCAAGCTCAAGGTGCAGGCAGATCCAGTGTCTGGTGACAGCCTTTTCCTGGGTTTGCAAATAGCATCTTTTTATTATATCCTCACAGGGTAGAGAAAGAGAGCTCTAGTTTCTTCTAAAAGGAACACTTACCTCAAAAAAAAAAAAAAAAGATCTTTAAAAAAATAAAAACACTGATCTCATCATAGAGGTTCCACCTTTATGACCTGATCTAAACCTAATTACCTCCAAAAGGTCCCACCTCCTAATGTCACCCCATGTGGGTTTAGTTTATATGTCTTTTCGGGGAACACAAGCACGCAGTCCATAACAGCTCCTTGACTCCTCTGAGCCTAGTTTTCTTCGCTCTGTAAAAGAGGAGACAGTAGTACCCCACTCGCATCTTACAGTTGGTATGAGAATTAAGTAATACATGTAGCATGCCTTTATTAAAAAAAGATTTTATTTATTTATTTGTTTATTTATTTATTTGAGAGAAAGAGAGAGAGTGAGTGAGCGGGGTGGTGGGGGGGGGAGGGTAGAAGGAGAAGGAGAGAGAGAATCAGGAGCAGATTCTAGGCCGAGCACAGAGCCTGACATGGGACTCGATCTCAGGACCCTGAGCTGAAATTGGGTTGGACACTTAACCAACTGAGCCACCCAGGCACCCCACATGCCTTTTTAAAATAAATGTTATTTTGGTCACCTGGGTGTCTCAGTTGGTTAAGAGATGGCCTTTGGCTCAGGTCATGATCCTGGAGTCCCCAGATCAAGTCCCACATCAGGCTCCCTGCTTGGCAGGGAGTCTGCTTCTCCCACTGACCTCTGACCTCATGCTCTCTCTCTCAAATAAATAAAATCTTTAAAAAAAAAAAGTTATTTCATCTGCATAGTCCAAATAGTAATCAACTCACATGTTGTCATTGCCAGTCCCTGGACTTTCCTCCAAAGAGGGATCGAGATTAACCAGAACTAGATCATCTGGGCAGGGCCGTCAGGTTGGTGAGATGCCTGGAAGTCATGGCAGATACAAAATGGCTACCGGCACTGAGCATGAACAACTAGACTAAGACTTGAGATAAGTAACTGCTCTCAGGAGGCATGACCAGACTTCTTTCGTGTTGCCCCCGAGAGCCAAACTGGGACCAAAGGTTTGAAGCATTGGATACAGGTTTCAGCTCCACAGAAGAACATGCTGACAAGGATATCGGTACTAACAAATAGCCATTCACACTATGGGCTGCTTGTTACGAGTTGTGCACTGTTCCTTTATTTAAATCTCCAAACAACCCTGCGCGAGAGAAGGGTTGGTGTAGAAACTGTACTTACTGACTCGGAAAGCACCTCACAACAGTTTAAGTGGAGGTCAGCTGGTTTACGTGGAAGAAACATGAGATTCCAATCCCTACATGTGCTCAAGCTGAATCCGGTTGAACGGGTAGTCAGAATTACAAGGGGCTGGGTGGGTTGGAGGGGGTGCCTGGGTGGCTCCGTTGGTTAAGCGTCTGCATTTGGCTCAAGTCATGACCCTAGGGTCCTGGAACCGAGCCCCTGCTCAGCAGGGAATTGACTTCTCCCTCTCTCTTCCCCTCCCCCTACCTGCTTGTGCTTTTCCTAGCTCTCTCTTGAATAAATAATTTAAATCTTAAAAAGAAAGAAAGAAAGAAAGAAAGAAAGAAAGAAAGAAAGAAAGAAAGAAGAGAAAAGAAAAGAAATTACAACTGGGAAGGAACATTGGCAATTAATCAGGTCTCTTCCCTGGAGAGAGGAAGAGCTGAGTGCCAGGGCCGGGCGAGGATTTGGACGAGGACACACAGCCGGTAAGCTGATGATGGAATGGAACATCATCTAAAGCCTTCCCGAAGTCCCAGTAATGCCGCCTGTTAGCAGGCAATCAGACACCTCGACGGGCAGCGCGGGTGGCTCAAAAGGCCACAGAGACTCCACGGTTCTGGGCTGTTGCTTGGCCGAGTGAGAGGCTACACAATTACCTCTCCAGTCCCTCCAACCCCTCCCATAGCTCAGCGACACATCTGTGCCTCAGAGTCCCTGTTCATCTTCCCTTCTCCTACGCTCTGAAGCTGGGCCTGGGGAGGAGGGCTCCGGTCAGCCAGACCACCACAGCTCCCCACAGCTGTCCCCCGAGAGGAGCTGTCCTCTGCTGCACTGCTGGAGGAACAAGGCTTGAGGACAAGGCACACCATGCAGTTGTCACCGGCTCCTTCCTGCTGGGGACAAATTAGGATGAGTCACAAACTAATATTAGTTAAGGGATTCGTCTGGAAAACAGCTACCCGTGCCAGTTATGGGTCTAAAGTTGCAGGTGTATTAACTCCCTGATCATCACAACCCTCCAGAATAGGCACATTATCATCCCCATTTTACAGTCCAAAGTCAAATAGACTTCCCGACATCACAAAACTGGCAAGTGGCGATTCAAACCCAAACCCAGGCAGTCTGGCTGCAGAGCCCACTCTTCTTCACTGGAAAAGGCCACCTCAGAGATCTTTTGGGCAACACCACTGGTACCTGAAGATCCATAGCGATGTCCTCAGAGTTCTTTGACTTTCCAATGGCAACAGACTGCAGGCCTGGGTGTGTTAGTCAGGGCTACTCTGACAAAGTACCGCAAACAGAGGGATTTATTTTGTTTGTTTGTTTTTTTGTTTGTTTTAGCAGGCTCCCCACTGAGCAGAGATTCCCAATGCGGGGCTTGATCCAAGGACCCTGGGACCATGACCTGAGCTGAAGGCAGAGGCTTTAACCCACTGAGCCACCCAGGCGCCCCAACAGAGGAATTTAAACAATAGACATCTATTGTCTTGTCTTCTGGAGGCTGGAAGTCCGAAATCAAGGTGTTGGCAAGGTTGGTTCTTCCAGAGACCCGAGGGGAGATCTGTTCTGTGCCTCCCAGCTGGCATCTGGTGGATTCCTGGCAATCTTTGGAGTCCCGTGACTTGTAGAAGAAGGTCACCTGATCTCTGCTTTCATCTTCTCATGGTGGTCTCTCTGCCTGCATATGTCTCTGTGTCCAAATTCCTTTTTTGTAAGAATACCCATCATATGGGATTCCAGTCTACCCTAACGGCCTCATTCTAACTAATCCCATCTGCAATGACCCACTTGCAAATAGGGTCAGGGTCACATTCTGAGGTACTGGATTGAGACTTCAACACAGAAATTGTGTGTGTGTGTGTGTGTGTGTGTGTGTGAGAGAGAGAGAGAGAGAGAGAGAGAGAGAGAGAGAGAGAGGGCTAGCTAGGACTTCACAGAATTATGTGTGTGTTGGGGGGTGGGTGAGTGACATAATTTAACCCCTAACTGGATACAAACAATCCAAAGAAGATTTGAAGAAATGCAACTGATCTCAGATGACAGGGCCTGACTTATTGGTGCCAAGGAACCAAATTAGGTAAACGATGTCTTAACATACACTAGAAGACGTTTTGTAGAAGGATATAATTATACAATAATGAGACTGCTGGCCTCACCAGGCAGAGTGAATCTCCCAGAAGCCAGCAGCACGAGCCTAGTCTGTGCTAGCCTGCCATTGTGTGGAGAATGGGGATGGGGATATCTGGAGGAAAGAGCAGGAAAGACCACGGGAGAACAGATACCCAAACCTCCAAAGCCTCCACTGGGTCGCTCACCAGGTGTCAGAGTGGTGGCTTAGCTGTTTGACAAGGTCACTTAAACTGCCCTTACACGTGCTACTAAAATATTAGGGGGAGATATTCAAGTTAATTTTCTCATTTAGCATTTGATGATTTCTAGTTGTGCTTAATTTTTTTTTTTTTCTATTTAGTTCCAAAACATCTAGAAAATGTGTTTCCCGAGGTACTCTAGGAAGTGTCTGTGTGCATGGAGCTCACCATCCTGTGAAATAATCCGCAGGTGCACAAGGTAGCCTGAAGGAGAACCCCTGAGACTGCAGGGTACAAGGACAAGAGACCCTCTGAGAGGAAGAAAGAAAGGCTTCCCAGAGGTTGTGGCATTTAAATGCAGCTACCAAAAGTAATCTGGTACCGATTTCGAGTGTAGGGGTGAGAGGTTTCCCCACATCACCAAGCAATTCTGACACCACTGCGTCTCCTATAATTCAGCTCCCTTCTGTTGCTATCTACCTGGAGAGAGCATCAGATCTCACACATTAAGGGCTCAGTCCCACAAGGCTCCCTCCCACTCCCCCTTCAGATGCCAATCCCAAACCCAGGTTGTGCTTCTAACCAACTGGCAATAAAGCGAATGATCCCATGACCCCCTCCTTGGGTTTAATTTGTTTGAGTGGCTCTGAGAACTCACAGAAACATTTTACTTACTAGTGAAAGGATCGCTGATTTATTATAAAAGGATACAGGAACAGCCAGATGGAAGAGATGCTTAGGACTGGGTTTGGGGAAAGGGTGAGGAGCTTCCCTGTCCTCATGAGGGCCACTCTCCCGCACCACCAACCCAGAAGCTCTGCAAACGCATATTTTGGGGTTTCTATGGAGGTTTCGTTAACTAGCCAGGATTGATTAAATCATTGGTCTTTAGCAAATGACTCCACCTTCAGCCCCTCTCTCCTCCCTGGCGATCAGGGGAGTGGAACTGGGGTAAATCTTACGGTAGGGTCTCCCAGCAAGCAGCCCACATCCCAAGGGGCGCGTCAAATTACATCATTAACATATCAAAAGACACCTTTGTTACTCTGTTCCAGAAGGAAATTCCAAGAGTTTTAAGAGCTGTGGGCCAGAAACATGAAGACCACAAATATATTAATTATAAATCACAATATCACCACAGCCAACCTATCATGGGTTCACTGCCTCCAACAGGTGGCAATGGACCCCGAATGGCACACAACTCTCCTCTAGTAAAAGACTACCAAAAGATAAAATTTCCCAAGAAGAGCTAAGTGAGGGAGTCACAAAATGTAGAAGCTTTTTCCTTGGACACAAACATCAGAATTAAAAGAGCATGGGAAGGAGAAGAGTAAGGAAGAGTTTTTACTTTGTATAACATACATACATCTTGAAATCACAATTTTTTGGAAAGAACATTCATTATGCATTCCATAAATATTGATTATTCTGGGCCAGGCACTGTTGTAGGTGCATGGGGTTCAGCATGTACTAGTCTCACAGTAAAAATTAAAACATAAACATTGAGAATAACAGATGAGTAGGTTTTGAAAGATTGTTCCTGTGTTCATTTCACTTCTTGTCCTAGAGATTGCTTAAAGTCTATTTTCAAAGTCAACAATAAAAAAGTCACTACAGAAAAACACCTAGGATGACTTTTCCCGGAAGCGCCCTGCGGTGTGCTCTGAAAATGGTTTGCTATTCACTTTACCCAGCGCCCCTACCAAATCATGCAAATCGAGAGGTTCACATCTTCTTCGCGTTCACTTTAAGAACACGCAGGGGACCCGCTCAGGCCGACAAAGCTATGCAGATCAGAAAAGCCACCACGTGTCTGAAAGCTGGCACTTTGCAGAGGCAATGTGTGCCTTCCCTTGCTCCAATGGCAGAGTTGGCAGGTGAGCCCAGGCCACACAGTGGGGCTGGACATAGGGTCGGTGACGCAAAGAGAGTGCTGAAAAATGCACAGGCTTCTGAGTGCAGAGAATGCTGCTGAACTCAAGTGTTTAGATGTCGATTCTCTGGTCATGGAGCACATCCAGGAGAACAAAGCCCCCAGGATGCCAGGTACATCTTGTACACGAGTACAGGGCTCATGGTCAGATTAACACAGACACGAACCTCCCTGCCCACACTGAGATGATCCTTACTGAAAAAGAGCACGTTGTTCCTAAGCCAGAAGAGGAGGCTACACAGAAAAAAAAAAAGCTATCCCAGAAGAAACTGAAGAAGCAAAAATATATGGTCAGGGAGTAAATTCTGCATAAAATAAATGCAAATAAAAGTTAAAAAAAAAAACCCAAGATGAGGGTGATTAGGAGGGATTTTTATACTATCTGCATTAAAAAAAAACTTTTTAACGTTAAAGATTATATCAGTGTATTATTTGTAGAATAACATTACATTAAAATTTAGGAACAAAGCATTAGTAAGTGAAGAGTTTTGGAGAGGTGACCCATGCTGCTGCTGTTTCTTTTTTAAATTGTGAAACATATTATACGTGAAAAGAAATCTATAACTGACACAGTTTAAGACTAAGAATAATGTGAAACCCACAACCCAGCTAAGAAGCAGAATGACAATATCCCAAGAGTCCCCTCTGTGCGTCTCCTTTTTTTTTTTAAAGATTTTATTTATTTATTTGACAGAGATCACAAGTAGGCCGAGAGGCAGGCAGAGAGAGAGGGGGAAGCAGGCTCCCTGCTGAGAAGAGAGACCAATTCCGGGCTCTATGTGGGGCTCGATCCCAGGACCCTGAGATCATGACCGATCCCAGGATCCTAGAATCATGACCTGAGCGGAAGGCAGACACTTAACGCACTGAGCCACCCACGTGCTCGCCCCGCAACGTGTTTCTTGATCGTATGTCAGAAATTTTTACTACCTCTGTATCCCTAAATAGCATATTGCTTAGTTTGGTCTGTTTTTAAACCATATAGAAACAGAATCATTCAGTATATATTACTCTGTGACTTGCTTTTTTCTTTCAGAAGTCTTTTTGGGATTTACCCATGTGGACTCATGCATCTAAGAATTAACTTTCTAAATTAATTCACTTTTGTTATTGACTTGCCTCTAGTAAACTGTCAAATGTTAAGGATATATCTAAGTCTTTACCTACCTACATACTGTGTAACTACCACTCACATTAAGATACAGAAAATTTCCAATCAGCACCTGGCTGGCTCAGTTTGGAGAACATGTGGCTCTTGATCTCAGGTTTGTATGTTTGAGCCCCATATTGGATGTAGAGATTACGTAAAAACAAGATCTCTCTTCTTCTTTTTTTTTTTTTAAGATTTTATTTATTTGACAGAGATCACAAGTAGGCAGAGAGGCAGGCAGAGAGAAAGAGAGGAGGAAGCAGGCTCCCTGCCAAGCAGAGAGCCCGATGCTGGACTTGATTCCAGGGCCCTGAGATCATTACCTGAGCTGAAGGCAGAGGCTTAACCCACTGAGCCACCCAGGCGCCCCTAAAAACAAGATCTTTTTTTTTTTTTTAAGATTTTATTTATTTGACAGGCAGAGATTACAAGTAGGCAGAGAGGCAGAGGGAGAGAGGAGGAAGCAGGCTCCCTGCTGAGCAGAGACCCCCCCCCCCACCATGCGGGGCTTAATCCCAGGACCCTGGGATCGTGACCTGAGCCGAAGGCAGAGGCTTTAACCCACTGAGCCACCAGGCGCCCCCCTAAAAACAAGATCTTAAAAAAAAAAAGATATAGGACATTTCCAGAGCACTAGAAATCTCACTTGTTTAAAAAAAAAAAAAAAAAAAGAAATCTCACTTGTTCTCCTTTCCAACTAATATCCCTCAGAAGTAATCACTATTCACACTTTAAGCAACACAGATGACTTCTGAGTTCATGTATTTTTCATGCTTGCATAGTATTCTAGTATATGCATATTTTGTGAATTTGGATATCAAACAATTGCTGATTGGCTCTGGTCAGGTAAACTAAGCAAGCTTGTCCCATAATTTCATTAATCTCAAAGTATATTATTATCCCACTGTTTACAAAATGGGATTTTTTGGAACCCCACTTAGAGCATGATAATGGGGCTTATTCACACCAATTTATTTATTTATTTAAATATTTTATTTATTTATTTGACAGACAGAGATCACAAGCAGGCAGAGAGGGAGGGGAAGCAGGCTCCCTGCTGAGCAGAGAGCCCGATGCGGGACTCAATCCCAGGACCCTGGGATCATGACCTGAGCTGAAGGCAGAGGCTTTAACCCACTGAGCCACCCAGGTGCCCCATAAGCAGTGTTTTTAAGAATATTCTTGTATATCTACTGATACACAGGTATATAGTTTTCTCTGGAATCTAGACTGTAGGAATATAAACTCTAGGAAAAAGTGTATATGCATGTTCAGCTTTACCAGATATGCCAGATTCTTTCCTAAAGTGGTTGTACCAATTTACACTCCCACCAGCAGTTTATAGGAACCTCTTCTGTTCATCCTCCCAACACCTGATCTTTAATTTTAAGCATTTTGGTGGTTTCTCATTGTAATTTTAATTTGCATTTCCCAGCTGAAACACGTGTTTCCATATATTTATGGCCCTTCTATGAAATATACTATTTAATTACTTTCCTCTTCCCCTCTACCTGAAATTATTTCTAGCCATCCAGTTTGGGGTCAGAAAAGGCTGAGTAGCTCCTTAAATTTCAAGACTGTAAACTCTTCAGAGTTTAAAACCAGTGAAGTCTGGGTTACCTGGGTGGCTCAGTGGGTTAAAGCCTCTGCCTTCGGCTTAGGTCATGATCTCAGGGTCTTGGGATCGAGCCCCGCATTGGGCTCTCTGCTCAGCGGGGAGCCTACATCCCCCACTCTCTCTGCCTGCCTCTCTGCCTATAAATAAATAAAATCTTTAAAACAAACAAACAAACAAACAAAACCAGTGAAGTCTGGATGTTCTGATTGGTGGGGATGATGGTATCCAGAGCCCAGATGGATTCCCAAATGATTGAAGTACTAGAATAATTAGTCAGGAAAGGGGACAAGTGTAGTAGGCAGACTTCTAAGATGGTGCCCCTGGATACCTGGCCCCTGATAGACACATGCTTTCTTCCCAACACCGATCAAATACTAACCTAGGTACAGATGTTGAGGGGATTTTGCAGATGTAATTAAGGTCCCAAAATAGCTGACCTTAAAACAGATTATTTAGGCAGATCTAATTTAATCAAGGGAGTTTAGAAGTCAGAGGGACATGTTCCAGCTGCCCTGGAAGAAAGCGAACACCCATGTTGTAGGCTGTCTATGGGAGCCACATGCCAAGAGCTACAAGCAGCCTCTGGGAGCTACAAGCAGCCTCTGGGAGCTACAAGTGATCCCTAGCTGACCAGAAGGAAAACCAGGACCTGTCCTATGACAACAAGAAAATGGATTCTGCTGACAACCAGCAAGCCTGGGAGCCCAGATGAGAACTGCAGACCGGCCAACATCCTGTTTTTAGCCTGGTAAAACCCTGAGCGGAGAATCCAGCCATACAACATCAATTTCTGACCTACAAAAACTGTGAGGTGATGAATTTGTGCTGTTTTAAACCACTAAATTTGTGATAATCTGTTATGCGGCCAATAGAAAAGGCACACACCAAGTAAGTATGAAACATCACCTGCTGAATTACAAGTGAGGAGCAGGACTTCTGTCTGTAGCTGTGGGTGTGCAATGCATAGGTCTAAGGGCATCGTTTACATTGTTGTCCATGTGAATGGTGCCCTCTGAAGTTGGGCAGTGCACTTTCAGCACAACTGTACATAGCAATCCTACAGGAGACCCCACTCTTGCCCTGTTCCAGAATCTTGGCTACCTCCCTTAACCATAGTAGAAATGAGAGCATCGGTCTAGAGGTAGTCAGAAATCCCTACCAGCTCAGCATTTGGAGTATTTAGTGTATTTTGCGTCTACTCTACCACATACTGGCCCTTCCATTTCCCTACACTTTCTTACCTACTTAATTTTAACCTCTTGCTTCATTTAGGTTTTCCCAAAGTCTTTTGTCTTAAGAAGCTGTCACCATGCCAATGAATAAGGCTTTGAGAATGGAAGCCAGTAGCTCCCTGGGGAGGAAACTACAAGGGACCTTCTTTCCTTTTGATTATGAATGCACTCAGGACATTTAGCTGTAGAGAGTTCAGAAGGCTTAAGCTCAGCGGTTAAAGTATTTTTCGATCCTGTCAGTCTGTCAAGTTGACCAACTGGCCAGTGGTAGTCGCTTTGAGGAAGTGCTGACTCACCTCTGTTTCCAAGGAAGGCAGCTTAGTAATGAAGAAAATGGGACAAAAACTGAGTCTTTCAGGTGAGCCTTGAAGAATTAGCTGGGAAAATGAGCCTGTCTCACAGAGCTGTTAAAAAGAGCTAAGGCAAAAATAAGCCACTGAAAACTAGGTAAGTCAGTCACGCTGGTGCAAGGAAAGCAAAATTGAAACCTGAAAACAGGTCCATAAACACTGCCCGACGCACTCTCCCCTCTCCATTTCTGCTCAGTTATTCCTGCTGAGATCTTACAGGTCTTAGGAGCTGTGACTGCTCCATAAAGGATCAATATTTTAAGACCTAAGAGGATAGTTTTGAAATCCTGGACGCTCCATGTAACATATTTAAACTCTATGTTCCTATTTCTCTGTATTTCAAGGTTTTCTAAGAAGCAGATGAGATCGTACACGTGACATACTCGTGTACAGTGCCAGGTGCTCGTGTTTAACACAGTAGCTTTTACTAGAAACGCACCCTGGAGACATGACATGATGGTGGGACTGGTATTTTGGGACAAGAGAACACTTGTATGGTATAGAACAGTGGCTACCAAATCCAGTCCAAGGGTAGGTGATATTTTTACCAGTCAACTATAAAAAGAAGAAAAATAAAGGGGCAATTGGGTGGCTCAGACAGCTAATCATCTGATTTTGGCTCAGGCTGTGATCTCAGGGTCCTAGGATGGAGCCCTGTATGGAGCCCTGCATCAGGCTCCGCACTCAGTGGGGAGTCTGCTTGTCCTTCTCCCTCTGCCCCTCCCCCTGCTCGTGAGCATGCTCTCTCAAATAAGTAAAATCTCTTCAAAAATTTTTTAAAAAGATTTTATTTATTTATTTGAGAGAGACAGTGAGAGAGGGAACACAAGGAGGGGGAGTGGGAGAGGGCAAGCAGGCTTCCCGTTGAGCAGGGAGCCCGATGCGGGGCTTGATCTTAGAAGACCTGAGCTGAAGGCAGATGCCTAACGACTGAGCCACCCAGGAGCCCAACAAATAAAATCTTAAAAAAAAAAAAAAAAAAGAAAAGGAAAAAGACATACAATTATGGACAAAACAGTGAATTTTCCACAAAAATTTCTCATAAATTTATTCAAACTAATGGGCTATTGTTTCCCTTTATTCTATTTTCATTCTTTTGGTGTCAAAATGTCTTATGAAATAATGGTGATAATATATTTCACCTTCTTAAAATACCCTTAGCGGGCCAAATAAAGTTGTCAACTGTGTATTAGTATCAGTCCCCTCAACCCTTTTAAAAACTTTTTTTTTTTTACTAGTTTGGAAAACACGAGACTGGGAACCAGTGTTTGGGTATGACTGTTAAGAAGGGCAAAGGCCTCAGAAGACCGGCAATTCCTAGTAAGGTGGGCTTCCAGGAACCAGCATGATCCAGGGAAATTTTCAAAATTACTCATACTCATCCTCCAAGAATTTTGAATTAGAAAACTGGTGTGCTACGGAAAAAATGAGAGTGCAAATGAAGAAAGAGGATGTGGGATCCAGGAATCAAGAGATCCAGCACAGAGTGGTAAAGGAAAGTCCCCCAAATGGCGCCTGCGTGCCAGCCCTCCTCAACAAGCCAGGAGAGGATGTGTGTGGGGAAAGAGGTAATTAATAAGTCCCAGGAAGCAATGCTTGTATGTGAAACACACTCACACTACAGTAGTCCCCCTTTATGTGTGGGGGATTCATCCCAAGACACACAGGGGATTCCTGAAACCGGGGATAGCACCGAACCCTAGATGTACTGTTTTTCCCTACACGTATATACCTACGACAAAGTTTAATTTATAAATCAGATACAGCGGGGCGCCTGGGGGCTCAGTTGCTAAGCGTCTGCCTTTGGCTCAGGTCATGATCCCAGGGTCCTGGGATGGAAACCCGCATCGGGTTCCCTGCTCAATGGGGAGTCTGCTTCCCCTACTGCCCATCTCCCTGCTCTTGCTCTAATAAACAAAATTTTTAAGACAACTTAAAATAAATTCCAGTAAGAGATTAACATTAACAGAACAATTATTACCTACCGTAACAAGCTGTGAATGTGATCATTCTCAAGATATCTTACTTCACTGTACCTATCCTCCTTCTTGTGATGATGTGAGGATAAAATGCTTACATGAGCTGAAATTAGGTGAAGGAGTTGACATTGTGCTGTAGCTGTTAGGCTACTGTTGACCTGACCATACACCTGGAGGATTACCTGCTTCCAGATCATGGCTGACAGCAGGTAATGGAAACTGTAGAAGCTGACGATAAGCGGAGACTAGTCCATGCACATATTCTACGGTGAGGAGTTCCTGATGCTAATCGTTGTAAGTCAGCGTCCCAGAAAGTGGAAGGCACCCTTGAGATAACACAGTAACCCAGAACCAGCAATAAGAGATGTGATCACCCCTATCAGGCTCAAAAGGACAGAGTGAGGGAGAGGTTAGTGGCAAATGAAGTCACACGCAGTTGGCCAACTTGAGGTGCAGGACTTTTGGCTGAGGAACACAATTACCGTGAAGAGAACCAGGAGAGAGGCAGCAGAGGGAGTAAGTAACTTGACCTTCTACTTTACTTCCCTTCCTCCCTTACAGAGCCCCACTGGGAAAACTCAACAGAGTCTAGAGTCTGTTGATGTAGTTCATATAGTTTCTTGGGCATCAAAGTAGGGTAAAGGCAGCAGATTTGGAGGGGCAAATGGAAGGCAGCTGGTGCACTCGTGATGATATAATAATTAATGACAACCCAAATTTACAAAAACATATTAGAAGGAGGTGTAGAAGTAGAGGGACTTACAGTGTAAGACCACAGTATCTGAACCATGGCAGAAAGTAACAGCTGACAACTCCAAAAATAGCAGTATATTTTTACCTATTATTTAGAAATATGGAGCTAAACGGCAAGACACAGCAACAGCTAAACGAGTAATGCCTTTGGGGACTAAGGAAGTATGATGTAATAAGCCTTGAAATATGACGATTTTTAAAGAAATGATATATTTAATAAAAACAAATTAAGAAAGCTACTAGAGGGGCACCTGAGTGGCTCAGTCAGTCAAGCATCTGACTTGTGATTTCAGCTCAGGTCTTGATCTCAGGGTCATGAGTTCAAGCCCTGCACTGGGCACCACACCCAGTGTGGAGCCTACTTAAAAAAAAAAAAAAAAGTTGGTAGAAGGTACACAGAAAACTAACAGTGGTTACATCTTTGGAGCGAGAATAAGGGTATAGAAAGAACATTAACTGTTCATTGAACTTGCTCTTGCATTCTTTTACTATGAACTTTTTTTTTTTTTTCAAGAATTTAAGTAATCTCTACACCCAACATGGGCCTTGGACCCACAACACCGAGATCAAGAGTTGCAAGCTCCACTGACTGAGCCAGCCAAGTGCCCCAACATTTCCTTTTTTTATAATAAAGTTTTAAATACCTTATAAAAAAACCTAATCAGGGGCTCCCCTCTGCGAAAACCCCCCACCACAATCTAATCAACTGAATATAGTTGCTAAAGGGGATTTATCTTATCCTTTAGGTGGGTTGGAGCAGAAAAACTAGAAGCTACTGATTTGTATCCAAATGAAATCAAATTTCATTTGTATCCAAATGAAATCATTTGTATCAATGAAATCAAGGATGGATCAATGACTTAACCATACACATAGCTTAACAGAGCCTCAGTTAGGACTGAGGACTTCTAACCCCACAGAGAATAAATACATACAATATAAAGATAAGGCACATCATCTTTGAGTATTTATACATCCCCACACTTACGTGAAGAAGGACAGGGATGAAAGACCATATGGAGACCCAGAGCAGCAAAGAACTACCCAGTCCTGAGTTAAAAAAACACTAAATTCTGGAGTGTCTTGTTATGTGAAACAATGGATACAATGTACTCTTTAAAAAAAGACAAGACTGGGACACCTAAGTGGTGTCTGCCTTCACCCCTCCCCACCAAATCGGGCTCTCTGTTCAGCAGGGAGCCAGCTTCCTCCTCTCTCTCTGCCTGCCTCTCTGCCTACCTGTGATCTCTGTCAAATAAATAAATAAATAAATAAATAAAACTTTTAAAACTAAAAAAAGAAAAGATTGTTGCTGTAGGACTATGCAGATGCTACCACCACGTATTTCTGCTTTTTGATATGGCAACAGATGTCCGTTTTAAATATTTAAACTGCAAAGGAAAAAAGAACCACAAACTAAACTGAATATTTAATAAACTTTGTAAGAACAGAAGGAATGCAACAAGGATTAGAATTTTATAATATACATTAGATATTTTTGTAAAAGGTATTCCATTTTTCGAAGGCGTTTTCCCAATTTCCCCATCTTTTCTATCTTCCTCAGAGCAATAAGCAGGAATTACTATCAGAAGTAGGCTGCTCCGTTCCACTGGACAGTAATTGTATTTTTATGTTTGAAGTCCTCATCATCTCCCCAAACCCCCTCCTTTCACCATACAGTCTCACTGCACTGTTTCATAGTAACACTGTACTCCGCTCAAATTCAAAGAGCCTGAACTCAAGGATTTTTGAGTACTGGTTTAGTAGCAGTGTCTACTGGCACAAACCTTCTATTTATTCATAACTGCGATAATAGAAATGGAAGCTACTTTAATGAAATAGGAACTCAGGAATGAGATCATTAAATATAACTAAACACTTTTAAAATATAAATATCATGTATTTCCTGATTAGTATCAGGTGAGTATCTAAGCTATCTATTCCAAATTCTGGTCTCAGAGAGAAAAAGGTCAGAGACAATTGCAAGCAAGGTGCTTCATATTATCAGGTCCATTTTTAAAACAATGAGATCCTTTGGATCACTTTAGTCTTTCTTTTTATCAGAGATTTCCGTCGGACCTTTTGTTGGTAATCCATTTATGTCTGCGCCCTAAAATTTAAAAAAAAAGAACATTTTAGATATTATTACAACTCATCATAAGAAATCATCTCTTTAAAAACCAACAACAAATTTCAGAATGAAAAAACTCTGCTTCTAGAAATGTGCAGGAAGGCTAAATTAGTACAAAACACAGGTGAAGTCAAACTTAACAAGAACCAATGCTAAAAACAGTTGTCCAAATATTCATTTTAAAAAATAACTTCATTTTGTTTTTTAATTTATTTTATTTTTTAAAAGATTTTATTTATATTATATTATTTATATAATATATAATATATATACATATTATATATTTATTTATATTATTTATATTATATTATTTTATATTTTATTTATAAAGCATACAAGCAAGGGGAGGGGCAGAGGGAGAGGGAGAAGCAGGCTCCTAGCTGATCAGGGAGCCCAACAGGGGACCCAATCCTAGGACCCTGGGATCATGACCTGACCGAAGGCAGATGCTTAACTGACTGAGCCATGCAGGCTACCCATTTTGTTTTTTTTTTTAAATCTCTATGATCCTTCCAACTAAATCTCTTACCAAAGTTATCAATCAGTGAAACTGGCATATTTTAGTATTATCTCTTCTCGTCCATTAGCTATTTATTATTATTCTTACCAGCCAAGAAATATTGATAATTATCTTGGCTATAAGACAAGGAACAAACACACTAATCAGAAGTCTAGTTTAAAACCTTAGTTTAAACCAAATGTTAATTACTTAAAAAACACCCTAAACCCTTTATTTCAAAAAAAGAAATTGGGGCACCTGGCTGACTCAGTTGGTTGAGTGTCTGCCTTTGGCTCAGGTCATGATCCTGGGATGGAGTCCCTCATCATGTTCCCTGCTCAGCGGGAAGCCTGGTTCTCCTCCTCCCTCTACCTGCAGCTCCCCCTGCTTATGCTCTCTCTCTGTCAAACATATAAATAAAATCTTAAAAAAAAAATCAAGCTTAAACGCCTGGGTAGCTCAGTTGATTTAACTCTTGATTTAGGCTCAGATCATGGTCTCAGGGTCACAGGACAGAGCCCCACAAAGGGCTCAATGCTGAGCATGGAGACTGCTTAGAATTCTTTCTCTATCTCTCCCTCTGCCCCGATCCCATCCCCAGCTCATTCTCTCTAAATAAATAAAACCTTTAACAACAACAACAACAACAACAAAGTAGAGAAAAAAAGAAATTAAAACACATTAATGAAGTTTCTGGTTCCAAAAACATGCCTTTTCAAAGGCAAGTAATTTCCCCTGACTGTACCACCCTCCCCACCTGCCCTCAGTCAAGGTATTTTAATGTTCTTACCTTACAGTCTACCTTGCCTTTGTTTTTATCGTGGGATTCTCGAAGAGCTTTCTTAGGCCACATACGACTCACAAAGGGGGAAATCAGAGGGTATATGTAGGGCTCCAGGAATTTTTTGTAGATCCAGAGCAGAATCGGAATGACGATGCAAGGAATGCACACCATCCTCCCAGGCTGGAGCTCCTGAGCTGCTGACGTGCGCGAGAAAGCAATTCAGGTCATCACAAGAAGAACAACTAAAGGCATTTACCTAGATGAAGATACTTGAAAGGACGATTTCTACATTAAAGGGAAAATCTAAATTATTTATTAGCTAAATGCACAAATCTATTAAATAAAAGTGCTGCTCTCTATAAAGGACTAAGAGGTGGTAGACATGAAAATAACAGGGAGGTACCTGCCTCCGAACCCCTCCAATCACTGCTGCTCAACCATAAATTTAAGGATAAAGCTAAGATATGAACTTCTGCTGGGTACTAGGCAGTTAGGCCCTTTGCCTTTATCAACTCCTCTAATTCTCAAAACTCAGCCTCACCATCTTCAGAGACTGACAGTATTTATTAGCTAAACCTCCAAGGCTAAGGGCAAATCCTGTAATAAGAAATTCATTAAGATATCACTTTGGTGGTTGCCTGGGTGGCTCAGTTGTTAAGTGTCTGCCTCCCGGTTCAGGTCATGATCCCAGTGTCCTGGGATCGAGCCCCACATGCTCAGCGGGAAGCCTGCTTCTCCCTCTCCCACTCCCCCTGCTTGTGTTCCCTTTCTTGCTGTGTCTCTCTCTCAAATAAATCAATAAAATCTTAAAAAGAAAGAAAGAAAGAAAGAAAGAAAGAAAGAAAGAAAGAAAGAAAGAAAGAAAGAAAGAAA